>NW_006239090.1:487505-492591 GCF_000226075.1 Solanum tuberosum | reverse complement strand
TCACAGAGGCTGTGGAGTTGGCTTCTTTTCGACTACGTGATGTAGCCATCCTTTGGTATGAGGCATGAGAGAGATCTAGAGGACCTGATGCTTCGCCAACAGAGTGGAATGAGGACTTCTCTGAGGCCTTCCTTTCCCACTATTTTCCATGGGAAGTTTGAGAGGCCCTTCTTGACCAGTTTATCAATCTGAAGCAAAGAACCATGAGTGTGAAGGATTATAGCCACAGGTTTAATTCTTTAGCAAGATATGCACCAGATATTGGACGTACCATGAAAGCCAGAGTTCATTGTTATGTTGATGGTTTGGCAGATCATTTGATCAGAGATTGTAGGGTAGCATCCCTATCAGATGATGTAGATATTTCCCGCATACAGGCTTTCGCTCAGACTACAGAGGACCTTTCAAAACGGATTCGTGATACACGCAGGGATAGGGAGCAGAGTAAGAGGGCCCGTACTATGGGGTTTTATAGGGAGCCACATGGTGATTTTAGGCCCCCTTTCCATCGATATCCACCACGGGCAACGGGTAGTGTCTCACCATAGGTGTAGGGACCGCGGTTTGATCATTATAGTCAGTCATGACCAGGTCAGAGCTCAGGCCAGCCTGAAGGTCGTCGACAGGATCGTTCTGTACAGGTAAGACATCCAACTCCTCATTGTACACAGTGCGGTAAGCCGCACACTGGGCAGTCTAGACAGGGTTCAGGTGCATGTTATCATTGTGGGCAGACAGGACATTTTATTAGTGGGTGCCCAAGGTTGAGCAGAGGTGTTCTAGCTCAGCCTTCAGGATCCACAACAACATCTTCACCCTCAGTCTGTGCCCCACGAACAGGACCACAGTCTACTCAGGGTCGTGGTAGAGGGAGAGTTGAAGGAGATACAGGTTCGAGCGGTGGTCAGAATCGCTTTTATACACTCACAGGATGACAGGATTCAGAGGCATCCCCTGATGTTGTTACAGGTATATTGACGATATCTTCTCAAGCTGTTTACGCATTGATAGACCCTGGATCTACATTTTCATATATTACTCCATTTATTGCTAGTAATATTGACATGAAATCTGAGTTGTTGCCACAAACAGTTGAGGTGTCTACACCAGTTGGCGATTCTATTTTAGCTAGTCGTGTCTATCAGGGTTGTACGGTATTAATTAATGATCATCACAACAATAGAAGTATAGGGAGAGGCATAGTACAGGGCTGGGGTGTACCTGATTGCTCCATAAAAAGAGTGGAAGGATTGGCCTCAGCCTCAAGAGCAACAAGATCTACTACAGGGATAATATCTAGTGGTGGCGCCTTCCACCTAGCCGCATCATTCTATAAGTAATCAGCCTTGATCCTCTGGATGTGATTAGAGGAGGCTAGGGTGATCCATACATCAATCTTCTCCTGAAAAAGAACTCCTTCATTTTCACATTGTTGTGTGATCAAGGCCAGAAATGGAATGGATGTCTACTCTTGTCTGGCACTCATCAATATCTCATAAACAATAAGCCCACCAACACTAATCTCTGTCCTGTCCATGATGCTTCCAACTAGCACAACTTTTGGAAGCTAGAAAATGGAATCATTCTTAGATGACATGATATTGCTACTAATGAACCCGAACAAGTATCTGGAGGCGATGTTCATATGCTTTTCGAAGATTGACTTGCGGTCTGGTTACCATCAGTTGCGAGTCAGGGAAGTTGATATCCCAAAAATAGCATTTAGGACGAGGTACAACCATTTTGAGTTCCTTGTCATGTCTTTTGGGCTTACAAATGCCCCAACAACTTTTATGGATCTTATGAATCGGGTCTTCAAACCATTCTTGGATGAATTTGTGATTGTGTTTATTGATGATATTCTTATATATTCATGGTCAGAAGCAGAGCATGCAGACCACTTGCGAGCTGTATTGCACACTCTCCAAGATTGCAGGTTACATGCTAAATTCTCTAAATGTTGATTTTTGGCTTACCTCAGTAGATTTTCTTGGTCATGTTATTACAAGTGAGGGTATTAAGATTGATGGACAAAAGATTAAAGCAGTGATGTCTTGGCCGAGGCCCTTGAATGCGACAGAGGTTCGCAACTTTTTAGGCTTGGCGGGGTATTACCGAAGGTTTGTGGAGGGATTCTCTTCTATTTCTGCACCACTGAAAATATTGACACATAAGGCAAAGAAGTTTCAGTAGACCGAGGCATGTGAGTAGAGCTTTCATGAACTAAAAAAAAGGCTTGCCAATGCACCTGTCCTAACTCTTCCAGATGGTAATGAGGGCTATGTTGTTTATTCTGATGCCTCAAGAATTGGCCTAGGTTGTGTTCTTATGCAGCATGGTGAGGTTATTTCATACGCCTCTAGACAGTTGCAGAAGCATGAGCAGAATTATCCTACACACGATCTTGAGTTGGCCGCAATTGTTTTTGCCCTAAAAATTTGGTGACATTATCTATACAGGGTTCATATAGATGTGTTCACCGATCACCAGAGCCTTTAGTATTTACTTAAGCAGAGGGAGTTGAACCTACGACAAAGGAGATGGCTAGAATTGTTAAAGGACTACGATATTGACATTTTATATCATCCCGGCAAAGCTAATGTTGTTGCTGATGCGCTCAGCCGAAAGTCCATGGGTAGTCTAAGTCATGTTGAAGCTAATAAGGCTGGAATTACAAAAGACATGCCAGCTAGTTAATTTGCAAGTACGCTTGGTAGATGCAGGAGGCAGAGGTGTTGTCGTTAAGAATATGGCATAATCTTCCTTTGTGACTGAAGTGAAAAGGCGGCAACATGAAGATCCTGAGCTTAGGAAATTGAGGGAAAAGATTGCACAGCAGCAACACCCCTTAATTGAGCTCAGGGAAGCAGATTTGCTAGATCCCAATCTAGTCCAACAAGCGATTGAAAATGTTAAGATTATTAGAGATCGGCTTCATACAGCACATTGTCGGTAGAAGTCTTATGCAGATGTTCGCCGACGGAACTTAGAGTTTGAGGTAGAAGATTGGGTTTTCCTGAAAGTATCGCCTATGAAGGGCATCATGTGATTCGGAAAGAAAGGGAAGCTCAGTCCTAGGTACGTTGGACCATATAAGATTATTCAGAAGATCGGTATGGTGGCATACGAGCTTGATTTGCCTTCAGAATTGGAAGCAGTTCATCATGTACTTCATGTTTCTATGTTGCGGAAGTGCATTGGAGAGCCTTCACGTATTATACCCATTGAAAATATTTGTATCGCTGAGGATTTATCTTATGCAGAGGTACCAATAGAGATTTTAGATCGGCAAGTAAGAAAGCTTCGAAATAAAGATGTAGCTTCTGTGAAAGTGTTATGGAGAAACAACAAAGTACGCAGTTTAGAATCCTTTTACATCGTTTCAACACTACCACACGCATATTCCCAAGATACACCCAGACTATCACACGGTTATCATTTGGTCGCAACGTACGTCCAGATTTCTCGCTTACAAACCACATCGTAATTTATCTAGACCCTTGCACCTAATCTCGAGATGAATTTCTTTTCACAATAAGTTTCACGACACTCAAGCAGTCACAACTTGTACACAAGTCAAAATTCTTTAATTAATTCTTTCCATAGACGACCATTACTGATCATCTATTCCTTATACGACCCCTAAGGCCAGATAACAATTGGAACCTTCTCAGTTCCAATTAACTTGCTTGTGTCCTTTCAACTGGGACTACGTCGTCTAGTTCACTTCGTTGAGATACCAATTAGACTCAACTAATACCACAAACGACAATAGAAATTAGTGATCCCCACAAATATTGCTAATTTCAATCATAGAACTTGGTCGAACCCAATTCTTAACCACCTCAACCTTTAAGTGACGGTAACCAGACATTAAATCAATCTTAGTGAAAATTGATGCATCTTGCAATTGGTCAAAAAGGTCATCTATCCTGTAAGATCTCGTACTTTTTCTCTAATCGTGCATAATATATGTGGCGTAGTATGGCTTCGTTATATGAGGTGTATATGAATTTGTATCATACATTGGAGATTAAGATTTCAAGTAGGTGGCACTATCAAGGAACTAAACTAAAGTTTTAGGTCAAAGGAACCCCTCAAACAAAGTTCATGAGAAAAGAAATGGCTCGGGTAGAACTTCGCCCGTTTGAAAGGTTTAACTTGTCCCATACCTTGTGGATAAGCCTATGAGTGTAAAAAATGCTAAGAATAATGTTTTATGAGGTATTATAATAGCACAAGGGTCGTATGTTAAGTTTGGAAGTCAAGAAAATTAGTGAAACTAAAGTCGGCAAAAGTTATCGAAGTTTCTCTAATAATATTTTCTTAACTTTGGGTCAAATGTCTTGGATGTTTTCTCCCAATATACAAAGAGTTATAAGGCCTATAACCCATTAAATTAAAGGCCTACGAGTCTAGTTTGTAACTCACAAAACCCCGTATCTAACCGACATCGGAGTAAAAAGTTATGAGGCTTTTACTACGGACTGTCGGGGCAGAATCCGGGTCGGATCCGGGTCGGGTTAAAAATGTGGTATGTCGGCTTATTCAACGTTTTAAGCCATGAAAACATTTCATTTTACTTCCAAAACCAGAAATAAAGCTTAAGAGAAGGTTCCTATGGAGTACTTTCATAATGAAGGTAAGTTTTCGATAATTTCTACCATTAAAGATTGCCCCCGTGCGTAGAAACGTGATCTTTACAAGTGGTAATCGTTTTCCCCTTCTATTAGCTGCGTTTGGAGCAAGTTTTTGAAGATATAAATTTGTAGTTATTAGAGTTTCTTCAAGGTTTACAATTGGTTAACTAAGATAATCTTCTCGGGACTCTTTTATGATTGTTTTTATGAAGTTCTACGGACATTTCGTCAAGTTGAGGCCATTTGGCAAATCTGCCGATTTAAGAACAATTATGAACTGTTTATAGGTGTGTACCAGCTGTGTATATATAGTATTTGCGAAGTTTAGGACGTAAGGAACAACTTTCGTGAAGAAGCTACGACCATTCAAGCGTTCATTGAAAAGGTATGTTACGGCGAAGCTACGTCCCTCATTTTAGCACCACTCCTGGGAAATTCCTAAAACG
>NW_006239090.1:462959-486788 GCF_000226075.1 Solanum tuberosum | reverse complement strand
ATTGCTATCATTTGGTTGGGTATGTCATGCATTTGCATCTATATATATATATGTATTCACGACAAATGATTATACGAGTATACCATGCATTTTTAAGTAGTAGGGGGCTAAAGGTCAGCCATGGAGATTATTTGGGTTTCAGTTCAGGTGGTATCTCTATTACCCTTTTACAGTAAATGTTTACGATTTTACTTTTCGCTTTACATACCAGTACATTTTTATTCGTACTGACGTCCCTTTGCCTGGGGACGCTGATTTTTGTTTTCTGCGAGCAGGTACAAGCAGGGACTCTAATCGACCCACCCGCTAGGATTCAGGTTCAGCTGTGAGTTGGTAAGCTCCATCTTATCCTGGGGCTATCAGAGGATGTTTACTTTTGTTGTACAGTTTGGGTATAGTCGGGGCCTTGTCCCGACAGTGCTTATGTCACTCATAGAGGCTATTGTGGACACAATATTCTGGGTTATTTTTTGTATGTTTCAACCTCCAGCCAATAGTCTTGGCATGCATATATATGTGTGTGTTTAAGTAGGTATGTTTTCGGTTGTGGCCTCGTCAGCTAGATAGTACGTCTTTATCTATTTTATGGTTTGTCTACCATTGTTTGCATGGTTATTCTCTTTCAGGTCATGACCTCTGGGTCTAGGCTTCACTTTTTAGAGGTTGTGCTGCCCAATATTTTTGCCTCACAAGTTTGGTTTAGTTAGTATGTTTCAATGGGTAACTCGATGTTTTAGGGTATCGAGTGCCAGTTCCGCCCTTATTTCGTGGCGTGACAATGTGCAACAAGTTGAGGAAGATAAGTTGAGAGAGAGAGAGAAGAGTTTAGAAACAAGAAATCTAAGACAACAAGAAATGAGTACGGGCAGCAGAAGAGTAATGCAAGCTGATCTTCTTTTCAACACAAGACAAATGGACTTGCTCCATCATCTCCTAGTGCACTTGCACCAAGGAACAGAGGAGAGTTCAAGAATCAGAATTCCCAGAACATCAGAGCTAGACCTACTCAGTTTCAAGGTTGTGTGGCACAAGGAGGTAATGGGACTCCTACATGTGTTAACTGTAGTAAGAACCACTCAGGAACGTGTCGTGATGGCTCCACTGGTTGCTTCAAGTGTGGTTAGAATAGTCACTTTATGAGAGAGTGCCCTAAGAACAGGAAGGGTAATGCAATGGGGGCAATAGAGCCAAATCTTCTTCAGTGGCTCCACCAGACGGAGTTTCACCTAGAGGAGCTACTTCAGGAACATGCGGAGGAGAAAACCGTCTGTATGCTATCACCAGTCGCTAAGAGCAAGAGAATTCGCTAGATGTTGTCACTGGTATGATCAAAGTCTTTTCTTTTGATGTATATTCTTTGCTAGATCCAGGTGTAAGTCTATGTTTTGTGACTCCGTATATAGCTATGAGGTTCGATATTATTCTCGAACAACTTTTTGAGCCCTTCGGTGTTTCCACACCGATTGGTGAGTCTATTCTAGCTGAGAGAGTTTATCATGATTGTGTCATTTTTGTCAATCACAAGGACACCATGGCTGACTTAGTCAAGTTAGACATGCTAGATTTTGATGTTATTCTAGGTATGGACTGAATTTATTCTTGTTATACCTCAGTTGATTGTAGAACTCGAGTATTTAAGTTCCAGTTTCCTAATGAGCTAGTTATTGAGTGGAGGAGTAGTTCAGCAGTGCCTAAAGGTCATTTTATTTCGTACCTTAAGGCGAGAAAGTTAGTTTCCATGGGGTTGATCTATTACTTAGTCCAAGTTAATGACTCTAGTGTTGAGACACCACATTCCACTTGTGAGTGAGTTTCTAGAGGTCTCTCCAGATGATCTTCTTGGAGTCCCTCCTGAGAGAGAAATAGATTTTGGTATAGATATTCTTCATGATACTCATCTCATTTCTATTCCGCTATATAGAATGGCTCCATCTGAGTTGAAAGAATTAAAAGAGTAGTTGAAAGATCTCTCTGATAAGGGCTTTATTCGAATAAGTGTCTCACCTTAGGGCACTCCGGTCTTGTTTGTGAGAAAGAAAGATGGTTCACTTAGGATGTGTATATATTACCGCCAATTGAACAAGGTTACTATAAAGAATAAGTATCCCCTTCCGAGAATTGATGATCCTTTCGATCAACTTCAGGGTGCCACTTGTTTTTCTAAGATAGACCTCAGATCTGGCTATCATCATTTGAGAGTAAGAGAAAATGACATTCCTAAGACAACATTCAAGACCCGCTATTGTCATTATGAGTATAAGTCGATAAAGTCTAAATCGAATTTCAAAAATTCGAAAGCGGTAAATGCGCAATGTGTTTAGTCATGTCTTTTGGTTTGACTAATGCTCCTGCAACCTTCATGGACCTTATGAACAGAGTGTTTTAGCCTTATCTTGGTATGTTTGTCATTGTATTCATTGATGATATTCTAATTTATTCAAGGAATGAGGAAGATCATTTGTATGCTAAATTCTCTAAGTGTGAATTTCATCTTAAGTATGTGGCATTCTTAGGCCTCATTGTTTCTGGTGATGGGATTCGAGTTGATACTCAAAAGATTGAGGCAGTTCAGAACTCGCCTAGACCCACATCTCTAACTGATATTAGGAGTTTTATAGGATTGGCTGGTGATTATAGGAGGTTTGTTGGGGGGGGGGTTCTCATCTATTCCATCCCCGTTAACTAAGTTGACTCAGAAGACAACAAATTGTCAATGATCTGAAGCTTTTGAGAAAAGCTTTCAGGAATTGAAACTAGGTTGACTATTGCCCCTGTGTCGACCTTACTGGAGGGTATGCAAGGTTTTGTTGTGTATTGTGATGCGTCTAGAGTTGGATTAGGTTGTGTATTGATCAAGAATGGAAACTTATAGCTTATGCCTCCAGACAGCTTAAGATTTACGAGAGGAATTACCCAACCCATTATCTAGAGTTGGTTGCGGTAGTGTTTGATTTGAAAATATGACAACACTATCTCTATGGTGTTCATGTAGTTGTGTTCACCGATCACAAGAGTATTTGGTATGTATTCAGTCAGAAAGAGCTTCATCTCATACAGAGGAGGTTATTGGATTTACTGAAGGATTATGAAATGAGTATTCTCTATCACCCAGGTAAGGCTAATGTTGTTGCTGATGCATTGAACAGGTTGTCTATGGGTAGTACGACACATGTTGAGAAAGACAAGAAAGAGTTAGCAAAAGATATGCACAGACTTGCAAGATTGGGAGTGCGGTTAATGGATTCCAATGAAAGAGGAGTGGTGGTGATGAATAGGGATGAATCATCACTAGTGTCCGAAGTGAAAGAGAAACAAGACCAAGATCCAATTTTTCTTGAATTTAAGGCTAATGTTTATAAGCAAAAAGTAATAGCTTTTGAACAAGGAAGAGATGGAGTATTGAGGTGTTAAGGTAGATTGTGTGTGCCAAGGGTGGATGAACTTCAAGAGAGGATCATGGAGGAAGCTCATAGCTCCAGATATTCTATCTATTCGGGTTCCACAAAGATGTATTGTAACATGAGAGAAGTCTATTGGTGGAGTAGCATGAAGAGGAATATTGCAGATTTCGTTGCTAAGTGCCTGAATTGCCAACTAGTCAGGTAGAGCACCAGATGCCCAGTGGTAGGGCTCAGAACATGTATCTTCTAGAATAGAAGTGGGAGATGATCAATATGGATTCATTACTGGGTTACCACAGTCTCGCAGACAGCATGATTCGATTTGGGTGATTTTAGATCGAATGACTAAATCAATCCATTTCTTACCGGTAAAGACTACCTTTTTAGTAGAGGATTATGCCAAGTTATATATTCAAGAGGTAGTCAGACTTCACAAAGTTTTGGGGTCCATCATTTCAGACAGAGGTGCACAATTCACCACACAATTCTGGAAATTGTTCCAGAAAGGTTTGGGTTCGAAGGTAAATTTGAGTACTGCTTTCGATCCTAAGACTGATGGTCACGCTGAGCACACAATTCATAATTTAGAGGATATGTTAAGGGTGTGTGTGATCGATTTCAAGGGTAATTAGGATTATCACTTACCTCTCATCGAGTTCGCTTTCAACAACAGTTATCACTCCAGCATCCAGATGGCTCCATTTGAGGCTTTTTATGGGAGAAGATGTAGATCTCCTATTAGATGGTTTGAGGTTGGTGAGGCTGGACTGATAGGACCAGACTTGGTTCATCAGGCTATGGAGAAAGTGAAGATTATTCAAGAAAGGTTGAAAATAATGCAAAGTCGTCAGAAATCCAATACCGATGACAGGAGAAGAGACTTAGAGTTTGAGGTGGACGATTCAATTTATTTGAAGGTTTCACACATGAAGGGTGTTATGAGGTTTGGAAAGAAGGGGAAGCTTAGTCCCCGATATATTGATCCTTAATGGATATCCAAGAGGATAAAAAACGTAGCCTATCAGTTGGAGCTACCGCCAGAATTGGCAGCAGTCCATCTAGTATTCCACATTTCAATGTTGAAGAATTGTATGTGCGATCCTTCACTTATTATACCAACTGAAGATATTGGTATTAAGAACACCCTATCTTATGAGAAGATTCTCGTTCATATTCTGGATCGTTAGGTTCGCAAGTTGAGAACCCAGGAGGTAGCATCAGCCAAGGTCTTATGGAGGAATCAGTTTGTTAAGGAAGCTACTTGGGAGGCTAAGGAGGATATGAAGAAAAGATACCCACATATCTTTGAGTTTGTAGAAATTCCAAATCAAGGTACTAATTCTTTTCTTGGTACTTTTTATGTTGAAATGTTGTGTTAAATTACTTACTGGGTGTTTAAGCTAAATTTTACACGTTGTCACCTTTAGTCTACTTAGAGTATACTCATTAAAGAATGAAGGTTCCCAAGGGGAAGATATTGTAAAATCCCACCTCAGAAAAAGCTAAATATAGAAAGAACTAACTTTGAAAGAGCCAATTTGAGTTTTGTTCAAGTTAAGCTTTAGTTGTGAGTTTTGGATCAACTTTAAACGATCATAACATTCTGTACAGGATGAGTTAGGTGGACCATAAGATATCAACTGAAAGGTCTTGGAATCCTCTTTCCAACACCACCGAGTTTGCTAAGTTTCAAGTTCGGATGAGAGAGATATTCCCGTTTGAAGTCATCCTGTCCAGTTCAGGAAAGTTACCCGAATTAATGAGGGGTATTTTGGTCTTTTCCTTACCCCATAAGCTTAAAACATTTTTAGTAATATTTTAGGGGTCAAATCTGATTTTGGTATGTTTTAAAATCCTAAATTATGCTTAGGGTTTTAGAAAAGAGTTCAAGAAGAGAAAAGAGGAGTAAGGGAAGAAAGATCGAGGTTTCTTGTGAATTGAGGATTTGTTTCACCAAATCGAGGTATGTAAGTTTTGATAGTGTTGGGTTCATTCACCCACACACCAATCATGATTTACATATTCAAATTCATCCAGAAAGATTGAAAGATTTAAGTTCTTGAGGCGAGGATCTTGTTAATGAGCATTATTCTTGAGGATTTTCGAGTAGATTATCATGTAAATAAGTTGGGTAAATGAATCTAAAAGTGTATGAAAGAAACCATTTGATTCTAGATGAATTAGGGTCAGAAAAAAGAGAAGAAAATTTTGTCAGGTTTTCTAGGAAAGGGGCTGGCGTGCTGCGCCAGCAGTGCACCATGATGAGCCCTCTGAAGTTTGAGGGCTGGCGCCCGCACAACTAAATGCGCCAGGGTCGCCTGCCCCATCCTGTTTTCCATCGTTTGACCCATCTGAGTTCTTTTAAAGTGTACCTTTATTCCCTATTGATTCTAACTACTCTAAACTACATCTAAATATCGAGAAATCATTTATAACGTGAATCATAAACCTTGAATTCATAATTCAAATTCAAGGTAGAGTTAAGAGTTAATTCTTGAGAGTTCCTTCGAGTCGTTTTGAGAAGTCTTTTACAATCTTTTAAAAACTTTTTTTAAGACTTGAGTACTTGAGTTTGAGGATGAGAAGTGTTGAGTTCTTTTTTTCTAAATGATATATGGGAACTAAGTATTCCCAAGAGTAAATATTTTTACATTTAAACTGAGAGGAAACACCCATTTCCAAAGGAGTTCATGAGGAGTTTTGAGTACTATATCTTTTAAGAGAAATATTTTGAGTAATAATCTCAAAGTTAAGGATGAGGAAATGTTTTTAAACATATGAGCTAAGTTATATTTTGGAAGTAGTATTGAGCACCGATATGGAAACGAGTTCAAATAACTCAAAGTCCTACAAACTATGTAGCCAACGTGGGTAGAAAAGATCATACTTTTTAGATGATTCCTGATTGCTTTTTAAGCATAGCTTAGTGGATCCACTTAGTTGAGGAGTTCTATACCCCGGCAAGGTATAGACAGTTTTGGCAGCGTGAGAGAGACATTGTATCATCACACAACTCATAGTGATGATTGTCGGTTAGAGAATCTCCCAAACGAAGTTTATTTTTTATTTTTACATCCAAACTGAGTTATATTGTATTTTCCAATACATTGCGTTTCTATCTACTGTTTTAAAAACTTTTTTTTTATATTGCATTATTGTTATTGCTTTTATATTGAAATGAGTTGAGATTGAGTTGAGTTGAGACGAGGTAAGTTGTTTCTTCAGTTCCAGTTCAAGCCTATGTCATGTTTTAGATTACCCATTGCATGTTGGTACATTTTATGTACTGACACCCTTTGGCCTGCATCATTCATGATGCATATATAGGTAACCAGTATTATCAACCAGTGCTTCGTTGATTCAGTCGAGTTCCAGAGTTGTTTGGTGAGCCTCATTGCTTCCGGAGAATCACTTATTTATATCTATTATTCAGTTTTGTTAGGATGATCAGGGGTCTTGTCCCGACATCCCTCATAGTATTAGAGGCTTTATAGATGGATAGATAGACAGTAGTTCATGAGTCTTTTTTCATTTTCAGTTGTTAATATTCTAGACTTGAGTTGCCTCTTTGGTCAGTTGAATTTTTATTTCTGAATATTCCAAATTTAAGTATTTGAGATTTTTGAGTTAAAGCTTTCTTTAAAGTTCTTTTAATGTTGAGTAAGTTTTCCACTGAGTACTGAGCCAGGCAAGGGTTCGCTTGGAGCCAGCAATGGTTCTCGAGTGCCAGTCGCGTCTAGGGTGTAGGCTCGGGGAGTGACAGGTAATTGACTATTATAATTATCACGACCCGATTCCTCGAGTCATGATGGCACCTACTATAAACCATCAGCAGGCAAGCCAACCCTTAACTCAGATTGAAAAGTAATGAGTACAAGGGTAGAACTTAAGCAAAAATAAATTATAACAATAAAACAAGACAGAGGTGGAACAAACCAAAAACAATATACATGAATAGAATCCCTCCCAGAACCTGGAATTTACAAGTATAGAGCTATCTAAAATGGGAGTACAAGTCCCAAAAGTGGAAAATAGACAAGTCATCTCAAAGGACAAAGACTAGATAAACATAAATACAGAAGGAGACAGGCTGATCCAAGATACCAAGTGCTCACCCACATCTCTGATCTCAAAAGCTGCTGAAGATGGCATAAACAATCACCACTGATAGTTGTTACTAGGACCAGCATTACAAAACAGATGTAGTGTAGTATGAGTACCACAATAAAGGTACTCAATGGGCATCAATGGCTGACCGAGCAAGAAAGGTAAAGACAATATATGAAAAGATTGAATCTAGACACAAATAGAGGTCCAATGGATATGAAAGAAAGCACACGAGCAAACCGAAAGTAAATCTAAGTACATCTAAACTAAACCTAACTGAACCCCATAAACTCAGAAGATACATTCGGGCAAAAATTTAAATAAAACTCAAACGAACCCCCATACCCGATAGGTACAAAAAATAACCAAGTCTACTAACAGAAGAGTACCACGAAGTGAAATTCAGGCTCCTATCCCAAGTAACCAGAATACCCACCAATCTAGTCAACTCCAAGCCCAGCTAGAAAGAGTGAAAACCAATCCAGGACAGACACCCAGCCAGTGCACTCCCATCCCAGCTATCAAGAGCGACCCGAGGGCATGTCGATTCCAAAGAGGATATCATATATTAAGGCCACCAAGCCAACCAGTCCACTCCCAAGGGCGTAAGCCACCCAGCTAGTAAGAGTGATCTAGGCGTGTGTCGACTCTAAAAAGGATCTCAAATAGCAATACCAAGTCACCATTGAATGATATCCACTCACAAAGAATCAAGAGAAGGCTCCAAGCCTAGAATAATCAAATCCTATGTCTCCGTGAAAGCACAAAACCTCAGGTAACACATCGGAGCCGCAAAAATAAAGGGAGAGGACAGAAGATCTATAAAGTTGTGAAATCACCTAAACAAGGCTCATACAATCAAACTTAAGTCTGCTACTCCAGTCTATAAGGATCTAGTCTATCTAAAACAACATCGAAGACAAAACAAGGCTACAAGGATCACAAATCTATGTCAACACTAATGTAATCCTAGACTAAGGCCGACTATGCTCATTACCAATAAAAAAAATGCAATTAATACACAACAACACACAATAACATACCTAAACCCCAACTAGCATGGAACTAAACAAAAAATAATGTCGATCAATCCTACAACATGGTATCTAGAAAGAGAAATAATAATAACTAGGTACCCACCCCCAATTCACTCTACTCAACATGCATTTATGTATTCATGCTTAATCTGAATAGAAAGGAAGTCGTATCCTACCTGTAGGCCGATCGTGCGTGCTCCAAATTACAAGGCAAGAGCTTTTACTTTTCGAACGGCCTCTAAACGTTGCCACACTATCAAACATAGAATCGGAACGTCAATACAGTCATTTAGAAACCAAAAACATAAAATGGAATTAGACCAATTTTGGAGTCAAATAGGAATTGTGGTACCCAAGTCGGAATTTCTAGAATTGACTACATCAAGAGGTCCTAATAAATGCCATGAACTTGTGTTCTAAAAAGAAACACAATACAGGGTACAACACAACCACAACCAATCAACATGCAAACAACAATAATTAAACTTTAACTAAGAATAAGGACAACTAGCTTACATGATAATTCACCTCAAAGGAGTCTCCAAACCACTTCCAAACACTCCACAACGTAGTCACAACAATTCCATACGTGTGGGACTTCGAATCACCCAATTCCAAGCTAAAACGAGGGAGAAATCACTTCTTGAAGTCTAAAAAAATCACTGCCATCGTGACTGGTCTTTAAATAAGACCAGTCCAATCTCTTCTTCGCGGGCATAGACCTCACTAACATGGCCAAGAGAGAACTGGCCCTCTGCAATCGCAGTAGGGAATTCCCTGAGTGCAAGCCCTCGCGAACGCGACCACCAAGTTACCTAGCCTCCATGAACGCAACCTATGGCCTGCAAAGTCTATTTGGCCTACACTAGCTGATGCATATCAGTTGGTTTTTGGCAAGTTGGAAATCTCCAACGGGATGTTCTGAATTCATTTAGAACCCCATGCACGCAAACGAGATATGAAACCCTACAAAATTTGATATTCTGGACTTAATGGAGCATCCAAAATTCCAATATGAGGGCATTTCGATAAAAATTGGGTCCCAACCCAAAACTCTATTTTAAGCCAAAATGTAAGACCTCAAAAATCAAAACTAAGTTTGAATAAGAGAAAATGGCAAACCACGGAGGGGTCCACAGGTCGTGGAGACGACCACGACCCATGGCCCAGCTCGTGGTTGTTCACCCAACAACAAGTGAAGGACCACAGACCACTTGACGGTATGTGGAACTTCATACAGGTCGTAGGGTGGCTCATGAAGATGAGAAAGAACCACCATGGCTAGAGTGAAGGACCAAGGACCACTTGACGGTCTGTGGAACTTCATAAGAGTCATGGATTGGCCCGTGAAGAGGAGCCTAGAACCTTCAATCCCCTATGAATAACCACGACCCACATGACAGGTCGTGGAGCTTCACATGATCCATGAAGTGGCTCGTGAAGTAGGCTGCCAGTCCTGGGTTGTTTCAGGTACACCACTACCCACTTGATGGGCCGTGGTTATCTATACGGTCCGTCAGTGGCCTCGTGATGGTCACTTTGTCATCTTTATTTCAGGGTCATTTTGGTCTTTTCCCCTATGTGTTGGGCACTTAAACTATGTTATTTAATGCCTAAACTATGTCGTTTTACTCAGTCTAAGCCTAATAATCTAGTCAGAAACTACCTAGAATCCTCATTCTCCTAAAATCCCTGAGATTAGACCGAAAAGAAGAGAAAAGTCGATAGTTTCTCCCAAGAACAAGAAGAGGTTTTCTTCAAGTTCTGCCCCGAAATCCAAAGTATTTATCTGTAGATTTTGTCACCAGGTATGTGGGATTTCACTAGTGTGTTCCTTTCATCCGTTAGGTCCCTAGAATTCAGTCACTTCTTTGATTCTTCTAGATTTCTTAGACCTGGGGTTTCTAAAACCTTGGAGATTCATTGCGTTTTAACTGCTATAGTTTCCATAATCTAAATAACATGTTCCTTTCAAATTTTGATAGTTCCTTGTATAGACTTTGAAACCCTAGCTTACATTAATCATGAGTACTCATGAATTATACTTGCTAGAGAGATCACTCTTAAAATCATGCTTTAGAATTTGAGCTACTTAGTATTTATATAATATTTCTCAGTTACACTTCAGTACAGTCTTTTTCCATATTGATTATTATATTGCTCTGTTATATCATTGTTCAACTTAGTATTCATATTTTGCATACTTAGTATATTCCAAGTAGTGACAAATACTTTGCGCTACATCAGTTTATGATGTAGGCTTAGGCACTCAGCATCCAGATCACACTTAGTTCATTTACAGCCCATACTCATAAGCTTTTGTGGTGAGCCCTCATAGTTTGAGGACATTTTCTTATGATAGGTTTAGTTGGTTTAATTTCAGTCTTTTTCTAGTAATTTTAGAGTTAGCTGGAGACTTTACCCAACATCTCATCAGTAGTAGAGGCTTTCAGACATAGAGTCAGTGTTCAGTTGTATGGGGTTGTTTCCCATTGACATATTCAGAGTTATTCTCATTTTGGATTCCTTAGTTTTGACTCATTTATTAGTTATGCTTCCTCTTATATTTCTTATATATTCAGTATGTGTGTGATATGCCAGACTCAGGGTTAGCTTGGGGTCACTTGTGATCCTAGGTCCCATGTTACATCTAGGGGTAGCCTCGGGGAATGACAAACTTGGTATCAGAGCATCAGGTTCAAAAGTCCTAGGTTGTCTAAAAGTCGCACTAAGTAGAGTTTCTTTCATGAGTGTGAAGCGCGCCATACCTATGAGAGGGAAGCTACAAAGTGTTATAAGAAAAACATAACTTCTTTGGTATAATTATCGTGCGATTAAGTGTGATTCAAATTCTCACTTTTAATCCATCGTCATACGTTGCAGATTATGCCTCCTCACAGAGCTAACGTACTTCCTCCTGTCCCGAACCATGACATTCCGAATGTAAAGTTTTGAAATATACATGATCTAGCTTTTGGCTCAGACGTAGCCAACCAGAACAATCAGTAGACCTATTTCCTGCAAACCCCAATTGTGGATCATCTGCATCAAGAGTTCGAGACTTTGTGCGTATGAATCCGCCTATGTTTCTAGGATCGCAGGTTGGTGAGGACCCACAGAACTTCATTTATGAAGTAAAGAGTTAGCATCCTACCAACTCAAGGATGTAGCTCACATATAGTTCATGCAGTGGAAGGAAAACAAGGGTGAGAATACAGCTCTTGTGACTTGGGAGTGTTTTACCAGAGCTTTTCTAGATAGTTCTTCCCAAAAGAGTTGAGAGAGGCTAAAGCTCAGGAATTTATGAATTTGAGACAAGGTTCTATGTCAATCCAAGAGTACGGACTTAACTTCACCCAGCTTTCCAGGTATGCTCCACATATGGTTGCCGATCCCAGGGCACATATGAATAAGTTCCTATTTGGAGTATTTGACTTGGTGAAGACAGAGTGCAGAAATACTATGTTGTTAGAGGATATGAATATCTCTAGGCTCATGACTCATGCTCAGCAGGTTGGGGGAGTAATCTTAGGAAACAATCTAAGGACAACAAGAAGACTAGGACAGGCAACTATGATTACTCTCAGCAGAAAGTGGGTGTTGGAAATCACTCATAGTTTCAGCAAAGGTCTTCAGCTCCAGCACCTTCATCAGCTAGTGCTCCATCCCCCAGGTTTCGACAGGATTAGAAAGGTAGAACATCATGCTCTACGTCTCAGAGAAGTGTTTGAGGTAACAAGACCTATCCAACTTGTCCAAAGTGTGGTAAGAACCATCCGGGCGAGTGTCTTGCAGGAAAGAAAGGATGTTTTGGTTGTGGTCAGACTGGTCACAAGTTGATATTGCCCTTCTTCTAAACAGGGACAAAGAGGTAATACTAATAGGGCTCAGTCTACAGCTTCAGCAGGACCAGCAGGTCGCCTAACTCAGTAGGGTACTTCATCTAGTACAGGTGGCGGTCAGTGCCAAAACAGGCTGTATGCTCTCCAGGCTCGCAAGGATCAGGAAGATTATCCTAATGTGGTTACTGGTACGTTGCGAGTCTTTCATTTAGATGTTTATGCTTTGTTAGATCCAGGGGCTAGTCTTTCCTTTGTAACTCCTTATGTAGTAGTGAACTTCGGTGTCAGTCTAGAAACTCTCTCAGAGCCCTTTTCAGTCTCTACTCCAGTTGGTGACCAGTTATTGCTAGACGGGTATACAAAAATTGCCTTGTCATAGTCTCTTAGAAAGTCACCTCAGCAGATCTTATAGAGTTAGAAATGGTAGACTTTGATGTCATTCTAGGCATGGATTGGTTACATTCCTGTTATGCCTTCGTCGATTGTAAAACTAGGATCGATTTTCTTTCAGTTTCCAAGCGAACCAGTCTTAGGGTAGAAGGGTAGCAGCTTAGTACCTATGGATCGATTTATCTCTTACCTTAAGGCAGAAAAATGATCTCTAAGGGGTATATCTGTCATCTAGTTTGGGTTAAGAATTCCAACTCCGAAACCCCAACTCTTGAGTCAGTCAAGTAGTAAATGAGTTTCTAGAAGTGTTTCCACAAGATCTCCTTAGAGTTCCTCTCGAAAGGGAAATCGACTTCGATGTTGATCTCTTTCTAGATACCCAGCCTATTTCGATTCCTCCTTATAAAATAGCTCCAGTTGAGCTTAAGGAATTGAAGGAACAGTTGAAAAACCTTCTAGATAAAGGCTTCATCAGACTCAGTATTTCCCCATGGGGTGCTCCAGTGTTTTTCGTGAAAAAGAAAGATGGTTCTCTCAGGATGTGCATTGACTATCGGTAGTTGAACGAAGTCACAATCAAGAATAAGTACCATATCCCTAGGATTGATGACTTGTTCGACCAACTTCAGGGTGCTAGTCATTTTTCAAAGATAGACCTCAGACTCGGTTATCATCAGCTCAGAGTCACAAATAGTGACATCCCGAAAATAGCCTTCAGAACTCGGTATGGTCATTATAAATTTGGAGTTATGTCATTTGGACTAACCAATACTCCTATAGTTTTCATGGATTTAATGAACATGGTGTTCAAGCAGTGTTTGGACTTGTTCGTTATCGTCTTTATTGATGATATCCTCATTTACTCTAGGAATGAGGAAGAACATGCGACTCATTTGAGGGTTGTCCTGCAAACCCTCAAAGATCACCAGCTATTCGCTAAGTTTAGCCAATGTGAGTTTTGGTTACAATCAATTGCCTTCCTTGGGCATATGATTTCTAGCGAAGAGATCCTAGTGGATTCTCAGAAAATAGATGCAGTGAAGCAATGGCCCAGACCCACCTCTCCTACAGATATCAGAAGTTTCTTGGGTTTAGATGGTTATTACAGAAGATTCGTGGAAAGATTTTCATCCATAGCTTCTCCATTGACTAAGTTGACTTAGAAAAAGGTTAAAATTTCAGTAGGTCAGATGAGTGTGAGAAGAGCTTCTCAGAACTGAAAACTAGGTTGACTACAACTCATGATTTGACTCTACCAGAGGGTTCAAACGGTTTTGTGATCTATTGTGATGCATCCAGAATCGGCCTAGGATGTGTTTTGATGCATCAAGGTAAGGTTATAGCTTATGCATCTAGACAACTTAAGGTGCATGAGAAGAACTATCTGACTCATGACCTTGAGCTTGCAGCCGTAGTATTTTCACTAAAGATTTAGAGACATTAGTTGTATGGTGTTCACGTAGTCATGTTCACAGACCATAAGAGCCTTCAGTATGTGTTCACCCAGAAAGAGTTGAATCTTCGCTAGATGAGATGGCTTGAATTCCTCAAAGACTATGATATGAATGTTCTTTACCATCTTGGTAAAGCCAATGTAGTAGCGGATGCTCTTAGCAGACTATCTATGGGTAGTGTAGCACATGTTGAGAAAGAAAGGAATGAATTAGCAAAATATGTCCACCGCCTTGCTCGCTTAGGAGTTTGCCTTATGAACATACCAGATGATGGTGTGATAGTTCAGAATGGGTCAGAATCTTCATTGGTAGCGGAGGTTAAGGAAAAATAAGACAGTGATCCTATATTGCTTCAATTGAAGGGTGCAGTTCATCAGCAGAAAGTTGAGCTTTTCTTCCAAGGGGGAGACAGTGTGCTTCACTACCAGGGTCGTTTATGCGTTCCTAAGGTGGGTGAGTTGAAACAGCAAATCCTTACAAAAGCCCATAACTCCAGGTATTCTATTCATCCAGGTGCCACCAAGATGTACCATGATCTGCGGGAAGTCTTTCGGTGGAATGGCATGAAGAGTGATATAGCAGATTTTGTGGCTAAGTCCCCTAATTATCAACAGGTGAAGGTAGAACATCAGAAACCACGAGGTATGACTCAAGATATTAAAATTCCTAGATGAAAGTGGGAAGTGATCAGCATGGACTTCATTACAGGTTTACCTTGTACTCACAGACAGTATGACTCCATTTGGGTGATAGTAGACAGAGTTACTAAGTCTACTCACTTTTTGGCTGTTAAGACTACAAATTCGGTAGAGGACTACGCCAAAATTTACATTAATGATATAGTCAGGTTGCATGGGGTTTCTTTAACTATCATCTCAGATACAGGTCCTCAGTTTACCTCAGGTAAATCTTAGCACAACATTTCATCCACAAATGGATGGTCAGGCACAGCATACCATTCAGACCTTAGAGGACATGTTAAGAGCTTGTGTGATCGACTTCAAGGGCAATTGGGATGAGCACCTTCCTCTTATAGAGTTGGCCTACAATAATAGCTACCATTCCAGTATTCAGATGGCCCATTATGAGGCATTATATGGGCGTAGATGTAGATCTCTAGTTGGTTGGTTTGAAGCAGGCGAAGCAGCCTTGATAGGGCCCGATTAGATTCATGATGCTATGGAAAAAGTTCAGCTCATCAAATATAGACTTAAGACAGCCCAGAGTCGTCAGAAATCCTATGCAGATGTAAGGAGAAAGGACTTGGAGTTCCAAATCGATGATTGGGTTTTCCTGAAAGTGTCACCTATCAAAGGGGTGATGAGATTCGGCAAAAAAGGAATGCTCAGACCTAGATATGTAGGCCCTTACAAGATCTTGAAAAGGGTTGGTAAAGTGGCTTATGAGTTAGAGTTGCCAGCAAAACTAGCAACAGTTCATCCAGTCTTTCACATTTCCTTATTGAAGAAGTGTGTGGGTGATCCAACATATATAGTACTATTAGAAAGTGTGGTTGTGAAGGATAGTCTCACATATGAAGAAGTGTCAGTTAAAATTCTTAATCATCAGGTTCGAAGGTTGAGAAATAAAGAACTCGTTTCAGTTAAGGTGTTGTGGAGGAGTCAGTCTGTAGAGGGAGCTACATAGGAAGCAGAAGCAACCATGAAGGCCGAATATCCTCATCTCTTTCCTTCCAATTCTATTCCATCTTGAGGTAATAATTCATCTCCAATTTTTTAGTTATTCTTGCATAAATTCAGTCTTAGTATCATGTTCCTTGAGTTGTTCTTGCATTTTTAGCGTATTTACATGTTCTTGGAACTTGGTTCAGTCTGATTTTAGTTTCCAGTACTTAGTGGTAGGAATTACAGCTCTTTTCCTCCACATTCAGCTAGTTTAGACTTCATTTGAGGATGGATGTTCCCAAGCGGGAGATAATGTAACACCCCGTATGCTAGAAAGACCAAAATGCATATTTTCAGAAGTTGCAGGTGCCACCAACGGGGGCCTACCTAAGGACCGTAGGTTGGCCCACGGACCATAGATGGGGTTCGTGACTGCCCACTGATGAGTCCACAAATTAGACTCAGTTAGGGCTATATTTTGATAGAATTAGTGTCCTCAAATGCATATTTTATCTCAATATCTAATGAAAACCCTTAAGTTTCAGATATTTGGAGTTTGAGGGAAAGCATGGACACTACTTAACAAAAAAGGAACAAAGGCAACTAAAAGAACAAAGAAATGAAGATTTGAGAATCACCAACACCATTCGGCGAGTTGCAAAAGGTTTTATCCTCGCCTTTTGTTCTAGTATGCTGAGCCCTGTAAAAAGGATCAAATTGGCGGTGGAAAGGAGCAGTCGACGTGTCACCGAGCAGTTCTGTGAAGCAGTACTTCATCTCCCAATGATTGAAAACACGAAAATGCTGAAGCATAGAGCAAGACGGCAATGAAACCTACCAAAGGGCAGATCGCCAAGTTGATCCGCGATCTCGACTAATGACGCCGAATGATCTCTGCAACACAAAATTTTGAAAACTATAAATACTAGTGGAGAGTTGTAGCTTAATATCAGATTTTTAATATAGAATTTTTAACATAGACTTTTGAGCTCTAAGTTTGGAGAGGGTTTTTGAAGAACTTGAAGATTCAAAGGGTTTCAAGTCCAAGAATTTGGACTTGGGTCTTGTGGATTCTTCACTTTTGACTTGTTTTGAGACTTAAATCTTCATACCCATTTGAATGCAAACTCATTTGGGTATAAATTTCTATCTCTTTTACATGTTTAGCTAAAACCCCAATTCTTGGGGTGTGATTTTGTGAATATGGGTTAGATTATCTATTGCGTCTTATTTGTTGATGGTTTATTTGTTGTGTAAATGTGGTTTCGTTTAGTAGTTGTGGTGGAACTTAATTAAATTGTAATTGCAACTACGATTTCACCTTTGTGTGTTCGGCTTGCTCGAGAGAGAGGTCGTAAAACTAAGACTACTAAATTGATGGCCGGTGGGAGTGGGTCGACATGAGGTTAGACTCAAGGGAGTGAACCCTATTTCTTCTCCCACACACTCATCTTGAGAGAGTGAGTGGGCTAAGGCGGAGGCTATACTTCATGCGGAAAGTGGGTGTTCGAGAGGAACCCATTTTATTCGGGGTAAGTTGCTCGAGAGAGAATTTACGCCCACTATAGTCTAGCCTAGTCACAAATATTCAACGGATTTATTATCAAAAGCATGTACCTAATAGTTTCTTTTATCCCATATTCCTATCACATCCCAAGAATCCCGTCTCCTTGATTAGCATTCATTGCATTTTTGCTGTTTTTGCTCATTTGTCACAAAACCCCATTGATAATTGATGCTTACGTCACCCCTTAAATTAACATGTTTACATTCGATAATGTTTTTAGCTATTACTAATTAGAAATTAAATTTATTTTTCTATTAATTCTCAATCCCACTCTCTTGGGACTCGACCCCAACCCTTGGTTGGGTTACTTTACTATTGTACGATCGTAGACACTTGTATTGGAAGGTGTTTCTTCATTACGAAACCATCAAAATGGCGCCGCTGCCGGGGAGTGGTGTTATTTGAGAATTTGTAGTTAAGTAGGATTTTTGTTCTTCTTAGTTGTAGTGTTACTTACCTAATTTTTAGTTTTGTGTTTTGCTTGTTTGAGCTTTGAAACAGATGAGATGAGTATGTCAAGCAGTACTAGTGAGCAAATGTAGTTTCCTCCATTAGAAGTAATGATGTTCAGGGATCGTATTCTAACTTTCAAACAATTGGAAGGTGAACGGATTCATGAACCATGTGCAAGGTTTAAATCATTTCTGATTCGATGCCCCACTCATGAAATTCCCAATATAGTCCTCCTGGACTGCTTCTATAGAAGTCTTGCTCCCGGAAACAAAACATTGGTTGACTGACTCATTTCGGGTGGTATTACACATCAGCCCTATGTCATAGCAGCCCACCTGCTTGATCACATGGCCGAAGCAAACCAAGAAGTAGAGAAGGACTTCTTGATGGCCGCACTGATGACTTAGATAGATGAGTTGGCCAAAAATATAGTGGAGATTGAAGTCCAATGCAAAAAGAAGGAAAAATACGTTCCCCCTGAAAGCGAAGAAAGCCCAAGGACAATAAGGGTAAACATGTTAAGGGAATGCTCTCAAAGATTCTCAACAAGGTAGAGTATGATAGGGTGCTGGAAGAAGTGAAGGAGAACATCAAATTGATGAAACAGATGATTGGTTCTCATTCCAGATCCATTCAGCTGCTCGAGAACCTTACGGGTCATGTGATGCCTCATCTCCATCCGGCACAAAGTAGGGGGTTGCCAAGTGATATTTTGGCTAACCCCAAAAGTGAAGTTTAGGTGTTAACCCGCATCATGCCACGACGTTAACTAAGGCGTTGTTTGGGAGGCAACCTGAAACCTTTAAATGCTTTAATTTTTTTTAAAAATAGTGGTGTGTTGATGTTGTAGGTTTGAGTGTGGAAAGTGTTGATAGGTGCAGGTTGGCGAGAAAATGTTCCATTCGGCGCATCGTCGAATAGGTTGGTGATCCTGATGAAGACCATCATTTGGCCCTTCACTTTGATTGGAGGTCCTGTAAAAATCATCGAAGTAAGTAATAACTTGGCGCATCGCCGAGTGGATCAACGATTGCGACTAACATCGTCGAACGGATGTGAACTGGATGGGTATTAATGGCCAAAGGTTCTAAAGTTTTGAAGTCTTCAATTTTCCCCGATTTCAAACTTCACAAATTTGCCCTTAGTATATTTTAAATACTTTTGCATTTCAAATATTTTGGTCGTCACTTTGTTCTTGGAGTTTGATTACATTGCCGCCTAGCACTTCAAATATCATTTTAATCGGCAAATAAGGTTAGTCTTATGAACCCCGAACCTAATTTTTATTTGTTCTCATATGCAAATGATATTATCGTATTGTCGTGTGTTGGGCCTCTCTGATAGGTTTAGATTTGTGACATGCCGAGTTCGATTCGTAAATCTTGCCCATTTTATCTTGATTTTTTAAACTCCCTTTTTGTTACGCGTAAAAATGATTCAAAATCTTGTGGGTTTGTGCATGCGTGGTGTTTATCATGGTTGAGTGTATGGGTCTGAGCTTAATTATACTAATGCATAGTTTAAATTTGTTTTCAGGGGTTGTGGGGTTGAAGCCGAGAAGATAGGTTGGAAATAGGCACGTTGGGCCATTTGGCTAGCTGGGTCGAGCTCGACAAACCACTCGGCGGTTCTCCTAATGACCCAATCTCGCCTTTAATTTCGTGCTACTCATGATATGGATTCTGTAACTTTCGGCGAGAAGTCTTTGATCGCCAAAAGCATTCGGCGACTTGCTGAAAGTCTTCTTGATCGCTTTTTGTCTGCATCCCTGAACCTTTGTTGCACTGTATCTTTAAACATATAAAACCCTGCTCGCCGAATCAACTTGGCGATTCGCTGATCTTTTCCGTGAAGTTTTTCTGCAATGGTGTCCCTAAGAATTTGATTTAGTTGTTTTAACTTCTTCCCAATTCTTTGCAGAAATGGCTAGATCTAAAGTTGCAGGAAGAAGCAGGCCACCCTAAGGTAAAACAAAAGGGATTACAATCAACGAGGATGCAATTGCATCCAGAAGCAAGGTTGCTAAACTTTCCACAACTGGTGGGAAAGGCAAGGGCAAGGACAAGACCCTTGAATTATCATATGCAAGCACTAACAGTGATGGCTTTTATAGAAATGACCCCAACCAATCTAAAAGCGAAGGTGTGGGTTCTGATGAGGATGATCTGATAATAGCACAGAGGGCTGAGCGACAAACTAAGAAGCTGAATGATCCATCCAGGGTCAGGACTCCCCAGCCTATCACTACTACACCTCCAGTTGCAGAACATGCAATGGTATTAGCACCGCTAGTACAAGGTCCTTCGCCTAAGTCAATGAATCAAGTAAAGGTTGAGGGACTGAGGACAATTCTGGAGGAAAAACGCTTGTCCATAGACGAGGTTATAGATAGGCACCCAGAGATAATGGAGTGCCTGAGATACCACAAGTTCCAAATCTTCACAAAACCCTGTGGCCCTTATATTCCAAACTGGGTAAGAGAGTTCTACAGTGCATACAATGTACTAATACCCTAGAAAAAGCAGCTAGCAGCAGCCTTCAAAGAGGTGGACTATGTAGTTGTGAGAAGCAGGAGGATGAAGTGTGATAGTGGGGCGATCAACGCAGTCTTGGGCATGTCCACGACTATTAGGGATCACTGCCAGCACTCGATAAGAACAAAGAAGCTAGATGAGATGAAAAAGTGGCTAGCCCCACTAATTTTAGACGAGACTTTGAAGTGGTTGGCGGAAGGAGTTTCGATTGAAAAGAAAGAACTAAACATACCCGCAAGGTTCTGGTTCGGTTTTATCAGTAGCACAATATGTCGTCCCAGAATGAGTCGATCCTTCGCCTTGCCAAGGCAGCTTGCATGGGTTGCATCATAGAGGAGACTCGGATAAACTGGGTACAATCATTGCTTCAGAGATACTCATGCGTGCAAGGTATAGCCGGACCTCAGTTCCATTCCCAGTATTGATCATAGAATTATGCAAACAGGCTCGGGTACCTCGAGATGCCAAGAAAGATGTGTAAGTGATTCCCACAGTCTCTACTGATATTCGGAGGATCAAAACCGAGTACCTTAAGGATCAAGCAGAAAGGAAGAAGGCAGCATGGATGGAGTTAGTAAACACAGAATCATCACCTGCAGAGGCACCTCTGCCTACTCCGGCCCCTGGGCCTTCAGGTATATCCATTACCACTGCTACTCCTACTGATACTCCAGGTTCTTCTGCTGCTCCATGGTCTCCCAGACCCACTGCTGTTGCTGTTGTTTCTCAGCCTCCACTCACCCAGGCTTCCCTACTCTGGATGGGACAGCTGGCCCTTTCTACTGATCGTCGGGCTGCCAGTCTAGAGGCCTCTCTTCCAGGCATGATCCAGATTGCCCTAGCTGATGATGTGATACCTCTGAGCACTACCATTGATGACCTAGCAGCCAGGATAGTGGTGCGTGAGCACAACCAAGGGGCCACAAATGAGGTGACGGCTTTAAAAGCTACTATTGTTGAGTTGCGAAAAGATGTAGACCACCTGAAGTCCATCGATGTGTCCATGGTCTTTAGAACAATGGATATTCCAGACGTGCCCGAGATGCCTCAGACCACCACTGGACATGGGGATAGAGCGGAGCAGAAAACCGATCCTGAGTTAGAAGCAGAGACTGACGAAGAGATACATGAGATATTGAGGGAGCTGCAGATGAAGACCTGACCGAGACGAAAGCAATTATGATAGATGATGTTGTGCAAGTTTCCTTACCACCTGTTGCTGGATCCAGTGGAGCTGGTCCTTCTGGGGTTACTCTGGACACTGAAGCCCAGACAGATGGAGTGACCGATTAGCCAGGATCCCCTCTTTACCTCCCTCTCAATCTTACTTTAGTTTAACTTTTGGATTCTGTGTTAATTGCATTTTAGGACAAATTGTTTTTATTTGTGGTGGGGTGAGGCCCACCTTTGTGTGCTATTGATGTTCGTACTTTGTTTATATTTGGGCTTTGTGATTAAATCATGTTTACACTGCTTTCTGTGGATGTTTGAGCTTGTGGCTCCTTTTATTTTAAGTTGATAAATGATTTTTGACCCGTCCGAAAATTTTTCCCACCTCACGTGTGATGAATGTGGCTGTTCTTTTGCAAAATTTAAGTTTCGATTCCGATCAATACCAATGACTTGAATAGTGCTCTCAATCGAACGAACATGAATGCGTGGCTACGATGAGGCCAAATGAAGTTGCATAGACAATATGTGAACTCTTTGCATCTCGTTATGACTAGCCTAGTATCAAATTGAGTCTCTTGTGATGATTATTACACACTAGCAAAAGTGTGGAGTCTTGTTTGACTTATAGTGTCAATGCCTAATGTGATGAGCTTACTTGTGAACTATGCATGATGGATCCTAGAATTTGCCCCGTTGGTCCGGTCAACTAAGTGATGCTATATCTTGATATGATCTTGGGCAACTTCTAAGAGTGTGATCCAATTTGACATATACCTCTTCTGTGACCTACCTTGTGAGTGTATGAACCGCTTTTGAATACCCCTTGAGCCTTACCTTCCTTTGGAAGAAACTTGATGAAAAATAGATCTTTCTTTATCCATCACCCATAATCATCATGAAAATGTGGTTAGCTGAATAGCCAACTTAGGCCAAAAGCCTAAGTTGGGGGTGTGGTGAAAAGATAAGGGCAAGCCAAGAAGTGCAAGGAAAGTCTCCTCTTACCCATGGTTTTGAGAAAAATGGAACCCCTCCATATAAAAATAGAGATAAAAGAGAAAGAAAAAGAAAAAGAACGAAAAGAAAGTTGTGGAATAAAGTACAAAAAAAATGGGGTTTCCAAACAATTCATGGAAAGTGAATAATAGGATGACTTATGAAAACTAATGAAAATGATGAAGGAATAGGAAAAGAAGTGTTGAGAATACCACATCTCATGAGGATAAAAGTCACTAAGACTAAATGACCATACCTTTGCACTCAGCCCCATTACAAGCCTTGAAAAGACCTTTTTGATCTTGAGTGAGCTGAAACAAATGTTGATAAGAAAATACAGGCAAACCTATATGTGAAAGTATGCATTGTGTTCTTCCTTGTGAGAGTGAGCGTTGCATTTGATTCTGGTGATTAAACCATTATGTGTGAATATGGAATCACTCCTTGTGTGAGGGCATTTGAACACTTTGGTTAAGCTTGAACTTGCATTTGAAGAAAGTATTATGAGCATGAGATTCTTTGATATTGGTGAGTCACAACTTGAATCTTTGAGTGCACATCTGATCTTTGTATAAGTAAATTGAGTCTTGTTGTGTACCTTCATGATTGAGTCTTGTGTAGCACTGTTCGAGATACCCTTTTTGAGCAGCTGAACTTGAGTTTGCTTGAGGACAAGCAAAGTTTAAGTTGGGGGTGTTGATGAGTCCACAAATTAGACTCATTAAGGGCTATATTTGATAGAATTAGTGTCCTCAAATGCATATTTTTATCTCAATATCTGATGAAAACCCTTAAGTTTCAGGTATTTGGAGTTTGAGGGAAAGCACGGACACTACTTAACAAAAAAGGAACAAAGGCAGCTAAAAGAACGAAGAAATAAAATCTGAGAATCGCCGAAACCACTCGACGAATCGCAAAAGGTCTTACCCTCGCCTTTTGTTCCAGTGTGCTGAGCCCTGAAAGAAAGGATCAAATCGGCAGTGGAACAGAGCAGTCAGTGTGTCACCGAGCAGTTCCACAAAGCAGTACTATGTCTCCCAATGAACAAAAACACGACGATGCTGAAGGATAGAGCAAGACGGCAATGAAATCTACCAAAGGGCGGATCACCGAGTTGATCGGCCATCTCGACTAACAATGCCGAATGATCCGCTGTAGCACAGATTTTTGAAAACTATAAATACTCGTTGAGAGTTGTAGCTTAATATAAGATTTTTAATATATAATTTTTAACATAGATTTTTGAGTTCTAA
>NW_006239090.1:453136-462670 GCF_000226075.1 Solanum tuberosum | reverse complement strand
TTTCGTTTAGTAGTTGTGGTGGAACTTAATGAAATTGTAGTTGCAAATACGATTTCACCTTTGTGTTTTTGGCTTGCTCAAGAGAGAGATCGTAAAACTAAGACTACAAAATTGATGGTCGGTGGGAGTGGGTCGCCATGAGGTTCAGCTCGAGAGAGTGAACCCTAGTCCTTATCCCACACACTCAGCTCGAGAGAGTGAGTGGGCTAAGGTGGAGATTTTTCTTCATGCGGCAAGTGGGTGTCCGAAAGGAACCCATTTGATTTGGGGCAAGTTGCTCGAGAGAAAATTTACCCCCACTATAGTCTAGCCTAGTCACAAATATTCAACGGTTTTATTAACAAAAGCATGTACCCAATAGTTTTGTTTATCCCGTATTCCTTTCACATCCCAAGAATCCCGTCTCCTTGATTAGTACTCTTTGCATTTTTGCTGTTTTTGCTCATTTGTCACAAACCCCCATTGATAATTGACGCTTGTGTCACCCCTTAAATTTAACATGTTTACATTCGATAATGTTTTTAGCTATGACTAATTAGAAATTAATTCTATTAATTCTCAAGCCCACTCCCTTGGGACTCGACCATAACCGTTGGTTGGGTTACTTTACTATTGTACGATCATGGACACTTGCATTGGATGTTGTGTCTTGATTACGCAAACATAACCCACCTGAAACTCCCTCCCCAGAACCCCAGAAAATCTAGCTAAGTCCAGAACCACGCCAAGACCTACGGACCGTAGGTGGGACCATGGTCCATTACCCAAGTCTGTAGTTTAGGCCCTAGATATCTGTCTTCTGAAGCCAAACGACGCCCTACCAGGACAGACTGTTGGTCAGTCCATGGTCTGTCGGTCAGGGGCCGTCGGTGGCTTTGGCAGATTTTAAGTTAAGGTCGTTTGGTCTTTTCCCTATGTGTTGGGAACCTAAACTACGTCGTTTAACCCCTAAACTACGTCCTTTTGGTTAGTTTAAGCCTAGTAACTAAATTAGAACTTTCCCCAGTCAATTTATTCTCCAAAATTCTTCCAATTAGAACATAAAGAGGAGAAAGTAGTCGACCAAACCCTCTCCAAGAATGCAGCAAGTTTTCCTCAGTTCCAGCCCCAAAATCAAAAGATTTATCCATGGAATTCGTCACCAAGTATGTGGGATTTCACTAGTGGGTTCCTTTCACCCATTAGGTCCCTAGAATTCAGTCAGATTCTTGATTCCCTTCACATTGTTTAGACCTAGGGTTTCTAGAACTTCATATAATTGTTGTGATTTAGCTAATAGAGTATTTCTAATCAGATTATCATGTTTTCATGGAATCGTTGCTTAGTTCTTTACATGAAATTCAGATTCCTAGTTGGGTAGATTTGTTTAGTTCATGAATTACACTTGCTAGATCAGTTTATACAAATATGCATCCTCCAATTAAGAATGTTTCATTATTACTACATTAATGTTGCATTTTTAGTCAGCATGTCAGAATATTGATCTATCCAATATATTTCAGTTATGTTGTATTGTATAGATTTCCAGTTGGGAGTAGGCTTAACACCGAGTTGGACTACGGTCAGTCACCCTCATATTCCCATAACTATGTTCCCCCGTAGGTTTAAAAGTCCCCTCCGTGGGCTTTATATTTAGTGATCACGTCAGTCATATCTCTATACCCCTGGTAAGGTAAATTGGGTCCTATCGATGGGGAGTATGCATCGGACTCCACGTTTAGCTCACGTGGTTTTATGTCTGTTAATAGTAGCTCCCACAATCAAACTCTAGTGCATTTGACCAGGTTTTAGATATATTTTAGTATTCAGTTTTAGCATATCATGTACTTGGTCATTCCATTCAGTTTAGTTCATTTTCAGTATATTTATCATGTTTTGATTATACCATTGCTCAGTATGCTTTGTTCAGTTATATGTTTGTTCACCTTATCCTATCCTGCATGTTCAGTACCTTTCAAGTACTGACGCATACTCTGCGCTACATCTTTTCGTTATGTAGGTTCAGGTCCCCAGCATTCAGATCACGTGTAGATTGGTTCCCGATCCGTATTCAGCAGTATCAGTGGTGAGTCCTCATTCTTCGAAGATGATAGACATGTTCTTTTACATTCAGTCTTTCATTTCAGATTCAGTTTTGCTAGAGTTAGTTGGGGGCATGTCCCATCATCTCTAGTAGTTAGAGGCTTATTTCAGACATAGTTGTAGATTCAGCTTTAGCTTGGAGTGAATGTTTAGTATCATTAACTCTTACTCAGTGTTTTTATATTCAGACTATTATTGGGTATTCCCCATAATTTAGTTTATCTTATGATTTAAGCTTCCGCATAGTATCTCTTATTTCAGTCTATTTTAGTATGCTTATGATATGCCAGCTCAGGGTTAGCTTGAGGTCACTCATGATCCTAGGTCCCACATTTACGTCAAGGGGGTAGCCTCGGGGCATGACAGCAGCGGACTGGAATGACTACAATACCCTCAGCTAATAAGAAAAGGACCACAAGCACACATGTTGATACCTCAATTCTACTCACTCTTCTACTATAGTAGAAATATGGAGCAACTGAAGAGGTCTGATAGTGCTCACTTGCTTCTTCTGCTTGAATGATGAGCTGGTTTTCTTCCCATTAACACAAGTATCACAACCTTTGTCATCAACAAATTTTATCTTTGGTAGACTATGAACCAGGTCCCTTTGACACAAGTTTGTTCAGTAGAGAAGCACTCACATGACCAAGTCTCTTGTATCATAGATTAGTATTCTCACCTTAAGCACTAAGGAAAGTAAGATTGTTACTATGAGTAGTGTTCAGATCAGCAATATACATGTTCTTGCATCTCTTTTATGTCAAGATCACCATCGAAGAGATCAAGTTTGTGACCACACATTTTGTTTGATAAGGGCTTAACTCATTTTCCTTTTATCACAAATCTGTGAAACACATGGACGATAGTACTTCAACCCATTAGCATAGTACACAACTTCAATGGAGTGTTCCACAGACTTTAAAATCCTACCTACACTAAGAATGCACCCTTTCTTTCCATTGCCAAAAGAGAAACCTCCACGTTAAATTGCCTTGAGAGAGAAAGTCTTTAGGTTTCCCAGTCATGCCCTTTTAGCATCCACTATTCATGAACCAACATTTATTGATGCTACCTCCTCTAACTTGCATAGAAAATCACTTGTTAGCTTTAGGAACCCATTTGAAATGGAATTTCAGTAAGCAGATAAAGGAGTGATAAGAAAAAATTTGTCTAGTAAGGTAGACTGATTTTCTTCAACTCAGGACCAAAAGCACAACCAGGTCCCTTATTATGCATGTTTCTTTGTTTGGAATAATTTTAGAAGGAGTGGTCTATTTGATGGATTTGTTCAGTTCTTCTTTTACAAGAACCAGGTCCCTCTCCAACACAAGATTTCTTTCAATAGCCAATTGCATCTTCATTCAACAGTGCAAAATTTATTTTCAAGCTCAAGCTGCAAGCTGGTGGCATTGTTCTTTCCTTTAAAAATCATTGTAGTCACCATTTTTATATTTTCCTTCCGTTCTAGATTTTCAGCTTCTAGAACAGCCATTTATTTTTCAATATAAGATATTTGAGTAACCAGAGATATTTTTCCATCTTGAAGATGTCTGGGCTATTATTCAACAAATCATTCTCAGTGGTTAGCTCACTGATCGAATCAATTAGTACTACAATTATCTTTCTCAATTTTCTAATGGAAAAGATATTCACATTTTGCTTGAAGTTAGATGGGGTTACATATTCATTATCATCATCCTCTTCTGATTTTTCCATGAAGGCTAACATAGAATCAAATATTTCTTCATCTTTTTTTACTGTGAAAATGGAAACATCATCAGGATGTTCAAAATCATCTGAATCACTTGCGGTATTTCCTCAGACGGCTAGAGCTTTCTTTACCACATAATCAACAGTTTCTTTTCTGCTTGACTTGTCAGAGAGACCTGGTCCCTTCTTTTGTCCTTGTCTCCTCTAGAATTGATATATTTCTTGTGTTCACCCTTGTGCATAGGGCAGTATTTGATTTAGCACACTTATGACAAGTTAATTGAGTTTGTAGCCCTGTCAAGATTTCCTTTCTTCAAAAGACCTCCATGTTTTCTCACATTTTTTGAAATCTTCGGGTGAGATAAGCCATGTTCTCATCTATTTTAGGGATTTCATTGCTTCCATTTTTGCATCTTTCTTCCGATCAGCCTCATTAATTGAATCCAACTTTTTGTCTTTAACTTTGAGAATGAGACTGTCCTTTCTTCTATGCATCTCATGAACTTGAGGATGTTAAAATAGAGCATTCAGCGTCAGTACTTCAAGATCCCTTGTCTCCTCGACAATATCAACTTCATCACTCCAAGAACTAGGAAGAATCTCTAATATCTTAGTGACCTGCTTGCACGCAGTGATAGGTTCTTCTAGGGACATGAGCTCATTTGTAATGGTAGAGAATCTTGTACGTATTTTATGTATAGATTCACCTTCTTTCATGGTGAAGCTTTCAAACTAAGTAGTAAGGAAATCTAACTTAGATTTCTTTCTTTGCTTAGTACCTTCGTACACTATTCTCAAATGATCCTAAATTTCCTTGGATGATTCACTGAATGAAATCAGATCATATTCATTAGCCCCAATGCCACACATTAACAGCTTCCTGGCTTTGTGATTTTTCTCAACCTTCCTTTTGTCGAAGTCATTATATTGTTGTCAGGTTTTAGGAACGACCCTTATGACATCCCTATCTTTTACTTCTATAGTTGGGACAAAGGGACCTTTAGGAACAACATCCCATAACGCACTTTCCTCAACCATCAGATAGTCATACATGTGAATATTCCATCGTCTATAGAACTGACCTTTTTGCAAGTTTAGTGGAGTCGTCATTCCTCACCGGAATATCTCTCTAGGTATTACCCAAATAGAGAACCCAAGCTCTTATACCAATTGTTAAAATGGATGCATCCACTAGTGATCCCTAGACCAGGTTCCTCGACAGAATAATAGTGCAAAAAATAAACAACTAATAGTAAATCGGGCACAAAGATTTTGCATGGAAACTGATTAAAGTTTCAAGGACACTTCATCCAATTCTAAGTGTCAACGATCGCTAGTCAGTATAAAACCCAAGTAAGTGAGTTGGAGCATGTGCGATTTATTCCCGAATCCTTTCCTACGCAGTCTACCATTTCTAACAACAATTCACAAAAGAAAAAAGAGAACGAAAGAAAAAGAGACAGAGTCCAAACGCTTTCCATAATAGGTACACGAGAAATGTCTGGATTCTTTTTCTAGTGGAAATGTCAGGGAGCGGTACGTGTTTAAGATTCAATAGTAAAGTGTGAACATGGTCAAATCAGTCATAAGAATAGAAGGTTTTAAATAAAGACATCATTCAAAGCAGGGGGTGATATGAATGTCAAATGGGAGGTTTTGGTTTGAAATTATCAACTACAACAACAACAAACAATACGAAATAACAATAATGAGACGGGTGCTTGGGATGTGATTCGATTATAGGCTAATATAGACAAATGGGTAATTGCAACTATTAGAAAATAGCTATATATAATTGTGAGTAAGCTTTCTGTCGAACAATTTACCCCAAATCAAGTCGATTTCTCTCGAACATCAACAAGCATGCAAAATTAAACAACCTACACTTTAGTCCATTCACTCTCTCGAGCTGAATGTGTGGAAAGGGTTTATGATTCACTCTCTCGAGCTGAACCCATGACAACCCAATACCCACAGACCATCAATCAATAATCTTTGTTTAAAACCTCTCTCTCGAGCAAGCCAAAAAACACAAAGGGTAGAACTGCATTTGCAACTACAATTCTTAAATTAAACCATAATTAATGATTGAACTCACTTCTAAATAGCGTTTAACCTAACAATTAGCAATACCCATAAACTAAATCAACCTATAATCACATAATCACACCCCAAGAATTGGGGTTTTAGCGAGACATAATAAAACGATAAAAATCGTTACCAAATTAAGTTTCCATCAACTGGGTAAGATTGGTTTCGTCTTTATAATGGTCCAAGTTGAAGAATGTCAAAGACCCACTTCAAATTTCTCAAAAGTAAAAAACTTCAGTTCTTCAAAGCTAAGGAAAACTAGAGAAAACTTGTCACACAGTAAAAATCTGTTCTAAAGAGTAATTGATATTAAACTAAATATTCAAAAATGTATTTATAATCGCCAAAAATGTGTTGCGAAGAGTCACTCGGCGAAGTAAGTCGGGCTCGCCGAACTACTCGGCGATCCGCCCTTTGGTCATTTCCATCGCTTCTCTGCCTTGGCCTTCAGCATCCTCAAGGTTTGTAACTTTGGGTGATCCAACACTGCATCGCGGAACCACTCGAAAATCCGCCAACTACTCCTTTCTCTCGCTGACTTGGTTCTTTCCTTCACAGCTTGGAACACTGGAACTTTAGGCGGTCAAGTAGCCATTCGGTGATTCGCTAAGTGGACTTGGCGATCACCAAACTTGCTTTTCTTCAATCTTTCAGCTTGCTTCGTTCCTTTTTGCAAATCAATGTCCTTGCTTTGTTCCTCAATCCATGTACTGGAAATCAAGGGTTTTACATCAGGTATTGGCACAAAATAAGCATTTGAGGACACTAAATCTATATAAATAAAGCCCTAAATGAGTCCAAATCTCTGACTCATCAACACCCCTAACTTAAACTTTTGCTTGTCCTCAAGTAAAACTCAAGTTCAGCAGTTCAAAAAAGATGTCTCAAACAGTGCTACACAAAACTCAATCATGAATGCACACAACAAGACTCAACTTACTCATGCAAAGTTCAATTGTGCACTCAAAGGTTCAAGTTGTGACTCGCCATTACCAAAGATTCTCAAGTTCACAATACTTGCTTCAAATGAAAGTTTAAGCTCAACAAAGGTACTCAAATTCCCTCACACAAAGGATGATTCCATATTCATCACATTATTCTTCAATAATTTAAAGCTCCAGAATCACATACAACTCTCACACTCACAAAGATGAATATATGCATGCCTTCACCCATAGGTTTGCCCTTATTTTCCAACTAACATTCGTTTCAACTTACTCAAGATCAAAAAGGTCTTTCCAAGGCTAGTAACGAGGCTGAGTGTAAAGGTATGGTCATTTAGGCTCAGTGGCTGCTATCCTCATGAAATGTGGTATGAACAACACTTTTTTATTTTCCTTCAACATTTGCACTCATGCTCAAAATTCACCTCATTATTCACTTCTCATGGAATACCGGACACCCCACTTCTTTTGCAACTTTCACAACTTTATTCCACAACTTTTTCATTCTTTTTCTTTTTCATTCTTCTTTTTCTTCTTTTTTTTTTGTATAGAGGGGTTCCATATTTTTCAAAACCATGGATCAACGGGGCATTTCTTTGCACTTCTTGATTTACCTTCTCTTTTTACCACACCCCCAACTTAGGCTTTTGGCCTAAGTTGGCTATTCAAACAAACCACACTTTATGAGGATTATAGGTGAATGGATAAAGAGAGGTCTCATTTGCTCAAGTTTCTTCCAAGAAAAGGATAAGGCTCAAAAAGGGAGTTCAAGCAAAGTTCACACACTCACAAGGTAGGCCACAAAAGAGGTATATTGTCAATTTGTTTCGCTGTTAAAAATTGTTGCCTAAGATCATTGTAGCCGCATATTCATTTTTGTTCGATTAAGAGCACTATTCAAGTCATTGGTATTGATCATAACCGATACTCAAATTTGCACAAGAACAGCCACATTCAAACACAATAACAAGAGGTTCCAAAATCAAATTTTTTTAGAAGGTTCAAAAACCATATCCAATCAAAACAAGGAGCCACAAGCTCAAACATCCACAAAACAGTGTCAAAACACAATAGATACAAAAAATACTAATCACAAGAAGTAGGTATGGAAATACCTCACCCCACCCCAAATAAAAAGCAATTTGTCCTCAAATGCAACAAAATACTAAAAATCAATAAAAGTGATAGAGATGGAGGTAAAGAAAAGTCATGTCTACACAGTCACTCCATCAGTCGGGGCATCAGTACCCGATGCAACACTCTGATCTTGAGCATCAGTGCCTAGGGTATAAGTAACACTAGATCCGGCCATGGTGGTATCTGCCAAAGAAATCTGCATGGCTGAATCTATCATCGCCTCCTCAACCTCTATTAGGCCCTTATAGGTTTCCTCCTCATCGACATCAAGCTGCTCCTCATTAGTCTTAGCCTCGGACTCTGGAGTAGCTATCTCTTCAACTCGAACCTCATCTCTGGTGGTAGCCGAAGGCACATCTGTATCAGTAGTCATATCGGGGATCTCCACAGTCCCAAATATCATGGACATATTGGTGGACTTCAGCTGGTCCACGTCCTTCCTCAGCTCAACAATAGCAGCCTTAAGAGTCTTCACCTCCTTAGTGGCCCCTTGGACTTGGTCACACACCGTTATCTATGCCGTGAGGGCATCAATAATCACACTCAAGGGTGTCACAACATCAGCAAAGATCCTCTCTATCATGCCAGGAATGGTGGCCTCAAGCCTGGAGGCGCGCCTATCAGTAGAATAGACTACCTTCCCCATCCGTAGTAATGCAGTCTGGGTGAGTGAAGGTTGGGAAGTAGCAGCAGTAGAGGCACCAGACCTAGGAAGCAAGGGAGCTACAGAGGAACTAGGCGTCATGGAAGGGGTAGTGCTAGATATACCTAAAAGCCCAGGGGCCGAATAGGCAAAGGTGCCTCTACAGGTAATGCATCAGTATCCACAACCGAGGATGTATCCACCGAGGCTGCCTTCTTCTTCTCGGCCTCATCCTTCAAGTACTCTGCCTCAATTTGTCAGATGTCAGTAGAAGATGTGGGAATCACTTCCACATCCTTCTTTGCATCAAAGGGCACTCGGGCTAGTATGCACAGCTCCATGATCAACATCGGAAAATGAAGGAGGTTTGGCGCTACTTGGCCCTCATGGCCATCTCCTGTGCAATGATCATCCCCAAGTTCAGCTTCGTCTCATCAATGATGCAACCCCGGCAAGCTGCTTTCGCGTGTCGGAGGATAGACTCATTTTGAGATGGCATTATGGAACTGCTAATGAAGCCAAACCATAACTTTGCTTCTACATTGAGGTACTTCTTTTCAATGGGTGCTCCAACCTCGATCCACTTAGGAGTACCATCAGATATCAGGGGAGCCAACATGAACAAAATTCAACTTAACCAAAAGAATCTTAACCAACACCACTCCCCGGCAGCGGCTCCACTTTCATTAACGTTTTGTCACGCCCCGAGCCTACCCCCTGGGCGGGACCGGCACTCGGAGACCATTGCTGGCCCCAAGCGAACCCTTGGCCTGGCTTTCTTAACTCAGCGGAAACCTACTCAACAGAATAACTCAACTCAATGCCATGCAAAGACATAAACAACTTAAATGATACACCTTTGGCCAAAAAGGCAACTCGAGTCTCAAAATAGAATATTTACATATATATACATATACATGGATG
>NW_006239090.1:451169-451373 GCF_000226075.1 Solanum tuberosum | reverse complement strand
GAACTCTAAATCCTCTAACCTCAAAGGTTCCATCCCCCATTCACTTAGAAACATAAAATCCCTCAATATTCAATAGATTTCAACTCAAAAATCCCAACTGGAAACAAGTTCCAATTCAACAAGAATCTCAACATCACAATTAACAACAATAACCAACAACTTTAACAACTCCAACAACTTCAACCACAACAACTAACAACTTTA
>NW_006239090.1:435402-450518 GCF_000226075.1 Solanum tuberosum | reverse complement strand
TGAGTTCTTTACGTGATAACGATCGCTTATGCTTCTGAAAAGAGGTGTAATTTGAGCGTTTCACGACGCCATAATGTTACACGTTTCAAGGACACTTCATCCAATTCTAAGTGTCAACGATCGCTAGTCAATATAAAACCCAACTAAGTGAGTTGGGGTCGAATCCTATAGGGAGCGGTACATGTTTAAGATTCAATAGTAAAGTGTGAACATGGTCAAATCAATTATAGGAATGGAAGTTTTCAAAGAAAGACATCATTCAAATCAAGGGGTGACACGAATGTCAAATGGGGGGTTTTGGCTTGAAATTATCAACTACAACAACAGCAAACAATACGAGATAACAATAATGAGATGGGTTCTTGGGATGTGATTCGATTATAGGCTAATATAGACAAATGGGTAATTGCAACTATTATAAAATAGCTAAATATTAGTGAGTAAGCTAGACTCAAGAAGAGGTAAACTTTCTCTCAAACATTTTACCCCAAATCAAGTCGATTTCTCTCGAACATCAACAAGCACGCAAAATAAGAACAACCTACACGTTAGTCCATTCACTCTCTTGAGCTGGATGTGTGGAAAATGGTTTAGGATTCACTCTCTCGAGCTGAACCCATGACAACCCAATACCCACAGACCATCAATCAATAATCTTAGTTTTAAAACCTCTCTCTTGAGCAAGCCAAAAAACACAAGGGTAGAACTGCATTTGCAACTACAATTCTTAAATTAAACCACAATTAATGATTGAACTACCTTCTAAATAGCGTTTAAACTAACAATTAGCAATACCCATAAACTAAAGCAGCCCATAATCACATAATCACACCCCAAGAATTGGGGTTTTAGCTAGATATTATAAAAAGATAAAAATTGTTACCAAATTGAGTTTCCATCAACTGGGTAAGATTGATTTCGTCTTTACAATGGTCCAAGTTGAAGAATCTCAAAGTCCCACTTCCAATTTCTCAAAAGTGAAAAACTTCAATTCTTCAAAGCTAAGGAAAGCTAGAGAAAACTTGTCTCATAGTTCAAAACTTGATAAAAATTTGTTCTAAAGAGTAATTGATATCAAACTAAATGTTCAAAAATGTATTTATAGTCGCCAAAAATGTGTTGCGAAGAGTCACTCGACGAAGTAAGTCGGGCTCGTCGAACTACTCGATGATCCACCCTTTAGTCATTTCCATCGCCTCTCTGCCTTGGCCTTCAACATCCTTAAGGTTTGTAACTTTAGGCTATCCAACACTGCATCGCGAAACCACTCGGCAATCCACCGACTACTCTTTTCTCTCACCGACTTGGTTCTTTCCTTCAGGGCTTGGCATACTGAAACTTTTGGCGGTCAAGTAGTCATTCGGCAATTCGCCAAGTGGACTTGGCGATCACCAGGCTTGCTTTTCTTCAATCTTTCTGCTTACTTCGTTCCTTTTTGCAAAGCAGTGTCCTTGATTTGTTCCTCAATCCATATACCTAGAAATCATGGGTTTTACATTAGTTATTGGCCCAAAATAAGCATTTGAGGACACTAAATCTATATAAATAAAGCCCTAAATGAGTCCAAATTTCTGACTCATCAGAAACCCCCTTACTCAATGGAGGTGAAAAGCATGACCTGTACTTACAGGATTTCAACCCAAACTACATTTCACTCAAAACGGAGGAAAGTTTCACATTAAAAACTCTTGCAACCTAGGAATTAAACTCTTAATCCCTTCCCCCTTACTGTATCAATTCTACAACAAAGGAAAACTAAGCAATAACTTTATTTCCCACTAAACTAACTAACTTTAGTTGATCTAAACTTCAAGAACCCAACAAGACTAACTCTAGCCACCAACTCCGATCTTGAGGATAAGAGCATAAACAAGCAGCAACTCTGTTGCACCCACACATCAACTAACTCTAGTGAACACTCCTAGGAAACTCTACCCATGAGAACAACAAAAAAATTATTTGAAGAGGCTTCACTAAAACATAGATGATTCGATTAACTAACTCTAGCTAATACGACTCAAACTATAGACTTAGACAAGCAACCGATCTACTATCCTTTATAACTTAGGATAGATTTACATTATAAGAACACAAGACACAAAACTCAAAATACAACAAAGATGATTCAACACTCCATCAGGTCCCTTGTTGAGTATAAATAGCGTTCTTTCTTGAAGATGGATTTTTCATTATGAGCTTATGAATTTTCAGAATTCAAAGCTTTGTGTGCCAAAACTTAAGTTGTGTCTTTGGAGAAGAGACTATTATCAAATGGGCACAAACCCTTGGAGCAAAGCCATTGGCTGAGAGTCTGCTATTATAAAAATTCGTGCACCAACCATGTAAGATTTGACAGCGTTCAGACAACTGTCTTTTGTCTTTTTCATGTACACAGTCTTTCCTCGACCGGGTCCCTTTTTTAAATCATCAAACTTCAAATCAACTTCAATAATAATTTCCCCCTTTTTGATGATGACAAACTAATATCCAGGCACTTTAACTTTCATCGGTTGGTTTCGTACATTCCCTCTATCATCAGTCCCAATACCAGAAAACTAAGTCTATCCAGGACCTAATCCTTTGTTAGATCCTGAAGTTTGTCAAATCATCAAAACTTAACATCAGCAATATGACCCACTTCCGAATTTCACAAAAAAGATGGGTTACAAGCTTACTTCTCACTCAAGAAACTACAAAGTTCTATTATACCCTAATTTCAGAAAGTCTTAGATAAAAAAATGTATGACAAAAAATGTATTTTTCTCTCTTTTTTGGATATTTATATTTTCTCTATATCTTAGACAAAATTTCATTAAATGACTCTGTTGACGATGTTAGTGGGGCTCGCCGACTCATTTGGTCAGTCCCCGACTTGATCATCTTCTCGCCTCTTGATATATTTAGGCTTTAGATAGTTGAGCCACAGTTGGCGATCTCAATGGAGATCACTATTCACATTCGGCGAGTCATTGATAATCACCCAAACTCACCTTTTTGGCCTTCAATTTAGCCCAAATGTTCTGTCATTTTCAATGAGCAATTTTCATCTCACCGACAAAGTTCGGTGAATCACCATTTAGCCCATCTTTTCATCTCACCGACAAACTCACCTGCCTTGAGCATTTTGGTCGAAGACTGTTATTTTTTGTGAGGTTTGGCACACTCGGCGAGTCACTGAGTGCCTTTTGGTAAGCATCAACTTCACATTTTTGGTTTTGTTTCATATTTTAAGCCTCTTTTTGTATGATTTTGTCCTTACCTTGTCCTTGAACCTTCATAGCTAGAAATAACAATAAATCATCACATATGGACATAAAAAGGCATTGAAGGCTCTATTTGTTGAACTAAAAAGGCTTTAAATGAGTCCAAATCTCAGACTTATCACATAGGCGGATCTAGAATTTTAAGATTATGGGTGCTCTGATTAGTGGCGGAGTTAAAAATATATATAAAAAAAAAAAGACTTGTTAAAAGTGAGATTCAAACTCTGGCCCAACAACACTGAAGGAGCCTTAAGCACCCACCAAGAGTCATTGGACCAATCAGACCATTTGTTCATTCAGTGCTCTATGTTAATTTTATACAAATACCTCTTAATTTCTACACAAATATATATATATATATATATATATTGATACAAGGTTAATGGGTGCTCAAGCAGCTGGAGAACTCATATGGTTCCGCCCCAGTTGGTAACCAAAATCTTCTTGATCCTTTTATCGAATTCTTAGATTTAGTACCCTGCTTCCTTGAGCTCTGTAGCATAGACTATGATAAAATTGTTCACTTTGTTAACATAAATTTTGGAAGAGAAGTAAAGGTGATTTAAATGGGACAAATCCATCAACTTGCGGGGCCATATATAATACACAAATGTAATTTGTTAAAGTGTAAAAAAGGAGCTAAAAACGTAAAGTCCATTGAGTAGTTGGACTAAGGTTTTAAAAGGTAAAGTTGAAACTTGTTTTGATGTTTCATGTTTGCTTCAAAGTGAAGAAGGTTTTAAGAAAGGAGAAACTACCTAACTAGACATACATACATACTAATTTTATCTCTACTTTTAAACAATTACATATATTATCATTTTAATATTTTATACCATATATTTTAAAAGATACAATCAAATAAACTCATCCTTTAAAACTAGTATTTATTAATTACCAGATTTGGAGTAAAATACATTAACATCAATCACTCATTAAAATTAACCTAAAATAGAGTCCTCAATTATCTACTCACTTAATTATCTCCATAATTTAGGTCATCACCCCAAATTAGTCATCTCTCTTCACCCCAAATCACTAGCATTTCAATGGTCATAACTCATACCAACAGAGAAGCCAATAAGACCACAAGTAAGACCGGAGGAAAGGTGAGGATATCTATCAAAAAGATATTACGACTTGATTTTGGGATTAACCCATGTACTCATTAATAATCACAACTATGATTAATTCATAAATATACAAAAATTCAACCATAACAACCAACACAATTGATTTCATTACCAACTATGACCTCATCACAGGCATTAACACAACCCCTGACTAAACAACTCCCATATAGGAGAAGATTAAGGCGCACCAACATCGAGGAAGTCAAATAAGAGAGTCATTTCGTAGCCGCTGAAATTAGACTCTTTTTTTTGCTGGATATCAGATACATAGAAAAGCATCAAATACAACTAATCATTAAGTATAATATCAAATACATAGAAGAAACATCAGATACATAAAAGAATAACTTAGATACATATAATGAACAGATCAGATACACAAAAAAATTCAAAACTTTTAAATATTTTTTAGGAGCTGTAGATACTCCAAAGATGTTATACTCCTTAACTTATGTTCTCAGTTACATTCCTTATTTAAATACACTTAATTATATGTATTTTGATTAATTAGCATGTATTCGAGATACATGTATCAATTACATTCCTTATTTAGATACAGTTATTTATATGTATCTGATTAACATGTATTCGAGATACATGTATATGTACGCGTTAGATACGTGTATTTGAAGTGCGGAATATGGTTGACTTGGTAATATTGCAAACTCATGGGAAAGAAGATAATTAACTCCTAAACTAGTGAGATTTGTGTTGTTTACCCAAAAAAGGAAAACATCTCAAGAAATTTGCAATAGGAAAGTATTATGAGTAGTAAACAATTAGGGTGTGTTTGCTATGAAGGAATATTTTCTATTTTTTTCTTAGGTTGGGTCTTGAGCTAGGGTTGGATTCGGATCTTGGGATCAATTTGTTAGGACTGAAATAATTAGGTATCATGCGGAAGCTAGCAAAGAAAAACTAAAAATACCATGAGTAAGAATACAAATGAGAAATATACCAAAAGACACAAAAATTTAACGAGGTTCATTCAACCAACCTGAATCCACGAAGAAGATGAGCAATCCACTACGCAAAAGAGAATACAAAATGTAAAGAAGAATAACCTCACACAATTCACTCGAAATACAAAAAGGTTCACACAAGAACTAACATAACACTTGTGACTAACTGTTTCTCCCCCTACACAATACTCTCTAGCTGTAGGACTACATAGTGAATGTTGTTATTCATAGAGTCCTAAATGTTTTCCTACAAGAAAAAAACTAGCCAAATATGGAAATTTTATGTTTTCCTTTTAAGGAAAGAAAAAATCATTTATGATAAGAAACTCATGACAAATACCTAACACATATTCCATGCAGCCTACAAGAATATCGAAAATCATTTGAACTGGCCGATAGAATTATATTTTATACACCATTATGTTGGATGTTAAATGAAATCAAATTTAGTACTCGTTATTCAATGAACATTGTAGAAGTGTAATTAGTAGAAGTTCAAAGGTCATCAACGAGATGTTAATGCTTATTAATATAATGTTCCGTGATCACAAAACAGAGCAACTCAATTTTCACCAAAATTGCAAAGCAACTGCTCAAATATAATGGCTTACATTCCGCCGCACAAGAGGCAAACAAAGGGCTCCCCATTGTTGAATCCAACTCCGGCACCGGAGTCTCTCATGAGATCTGATTTCAACAAATTTCGCACTAGGAATGTCGATTATACTGATCATACTATCTTAAAATGGTTCTATGTTGGCTTGGCTAATGAGTTGAGAATTTCATCTCTTGTTAGTTTCCAACCTCGTTCACCAGAGTCTTTTGAGACAAAAGCAGGCCTACAGCCTCTCTTTGGTTTCAACTCATCAAGGTACTATATATATGTTGTAGATATGTATACATACATACACACATTTTATTAGGCACCAAAAGAGACTAAAACTATTTTGGTACACTAGTTTAACTGTTGCACACCTCTGATGTGAGGGGACTAGGCTTGAATCCCATTTACTAGGAATGGCTAGTTCGAAGTTGTGACCTCCGTGCAAACTGAAGTTCAAAACCACACTCTACAAAAGCAAATTTTATCTAGTAGAGTCATCTAATTCATATTTATATGTTAGTTTAATAGTTTTATATTTTTTTATTTTTAATAAAATTATCATACACTAGCATGCATTAACTGACGTTGGTGATGCATCTGTCATCTTCAAATCATGGTTCGCCTCTGCTTTAGTGACGCTCATTAAGCTATATATCTATACTTTTTCAGGTTGCCGTGAAGGAATAAAGAATGAGCTTATACAAACACCATGGCTTTTGATTGTTGCAAATGTGAAGAAGGATTTGTATTTTTCATTTCAACATATGAAGCGTGAGATGGAGGAAGCTGTTATGGCACAAGTAAAGTCGTCTGTAGTTGCTCGTTTTGGAAAAATTCTCTTTTATGGGTCAGTCGATCTTCATATATCATGCTGGTTACTTTGTTGTGTTTGAAGCCTTATTTTGTTAGGTTATTCATATACAATTATGTGTTTCAAAATACTTGTCATGTTCTTTGTGATGCAGGAGTTCTTCAATCGGTAAAGATAGCCTAAAACTTAACTCATTGACTGAAACTACTTTGAGAAAAATGAAAGGATCTTCCATACGGATGTCCTCCTTCATATATGGATTATGTAGAAAATCGAGTAGTGGAGAATCTCGGACAAGAATATGTGCAAGGGAAAGAACTATACTATGTTAAGGTATATGCTAGTTTCAAGCTTCTAAAAAATGTCTTCATCCTACTGTATTATTTCTGAGTAATTTCCCTAGATAGTCACCCATGTTTGGGAAATTACCTAGTAATATCACTTATGTTTATTTTAGGACTACAATATCACCCAACTTTACTTATTTTCCTCAAAATATACTTGACACAAAAAAACTTTATCTCTCTCCTAATGGGATGCCATGTCACATTTTTTTTAATTTATTAATAATATCTTTTTTAATTCTTTAAATGTATGTAGGCTCCTAATACTAAGTAGTTTAGTTGTGGAATGCCTACATTAGGAATTGAAGTGTTTGTGCCCCTGATTGTATGTAGTGTTTGTGCCCCTGTTGTGTGTCTATTTATTTCAAACATTTAACCACCATTATAAATTGAGGTTTATTTTAATACAAAGGGAATAACAATTTAGATAGATAAAGAAAAGGCGGAATGACCTGGGAGACCCTTGTACTAGGCTCCGTTTGTAAGTTGAACCCTTATACTTACGACTTTGTCAACTGAACCCTTAAACTCACTGAAAGACAATATTTTAAATCATTTTCTCATCCTATGTGTGTGCGTGTAGTACACTTGTTTACACATGGAATTCCATGTCATTCTTAATGACACATAAGAAATTAAATGTCAAAAAATAAAATAAAAAACTACTTTTTCATATTCTGGAAATTTTGGACATAATATTCTCCATATTTGCTCTCAAATTGAGCACCAGATTCATGTCAAATGGGTCGAATTCTTACCTATTTGACTTTAATTTCACAAAAACAAAAACAAACCCAACGAATTTCCATTACAATTTTGAATTTATTTCATAAAAAATCATAAAACCCATTTATTTTTCTTGAAGCTTCATCAAGCTAATTAATGAAGTTTTCCAATTTTTCAAAACCCACTGTCACCCTTCACATTAGTTCATACAAAATTCAAAAAATACTTACGAAATTGATATTTTAGGGTGTAAATGTGGAAAACGAAAAGGACTACAAGTGGTCTTGATTTACCACAAAAGAAGAATTTTTTTGTGAAAATATTTAGGGGTGGTGCAGTAAGAAGAAGAACGGAGTGAAAATAGAGGGTGAATCCATAAAAGAAAGAAAAGAAGGGAATGAGGAGAAGAAATTTGGTTGGGTTGGATGGAGGGAGGGGCAGTGTCGTCTCTACAAAGAAGATGACTTCTCATTCTTCTATTTTTTGGGGTTCTTTTTTAAACATTTTTTTAATGATGATTATACTCACTCGCCTTAACACGCGTGGAATTACCCATTATTCCAAGTCAGCAATATTGGTGCCACATGTATTCAGTCAATGGTCAAAGGTGTTTAAAATATTGTGTTTCCTTAAGTATAAGGGTTCAGTTGACAAAGTTATAAGTACAAGGGTTCAACTTATAAACGGAATCAAATACAAGGGTCTCTTAGATCATTCCACCTAAAGAAAATAATAGATAGTTAAAATACGAAATTTGTGTTTCAATTGCATACTTAACTTTTCACCCTTCATTAAGTTAAGTACGAAATTCAATTTTATTTTTGAAATTAATTGTTGCATATATAATCGTAAAGATAAAACCATGTCGATTCTCGCAAGAAATCAAGAGCGGAGCTAACCTTCGGTTACACATAATTTAGTTATATTTATGATTTTAAAATTATTAAAAATATATATATAAAATATTGATTTAGAACTCTCTACTTTAAAGAAGTAAAATTTAAAACTTACATGTATGCTTAAAACTAGATGTTGATGAATATTTTAAACCTATTTTTAACCCATATATTTTAAACTTTATTTTTAACCATGGCAAGCAACAGTGATAAAGATTTTGTGAAGAAAAAGATTATCATGCAATGAAGAAGACATATCAAGCTTTGTCAAGAAAATCCAGCCAAAAGGGGAGATTTGTTAGGGTTTTTCCCTGATTTTCTTACCATAATTTAAGATTTATTTTTCCTTAAAGAAAAGACAAAACATTACCATAAATGATTTTACTTTTCCTGAAAGGAAAATATAATATTCTTTAATATTTGGTTTATTCTTTCCTTTTAGGAAAAGGTTTTGGAGTAGCTAGTCCTTTTCTAGTAAGAAAAGGTTTTAGGACTCTATAAATATAGGTTTGTTTCTTCTAACACAAGAACAATAACATCCACAATGTAGTCGTTTAAGAGTCTTGTTTATGGGGAGATTTATTCTCTCTAAAGTTTCAATGTTTTTCTTTATATTAGTTTGATATAATAATATTTTGATTTTTAGTATAAGTTTTTGTTATCTGATTTATCAACTATATGATTTGCAAATTGTAAGTTTCTGCATGACGCCATAATCACCCTTCACAACCCAACACTTTTTGATCCTATATATATAAGGATTGAGCTCTTGATTTCAAGCTTCTCACAACTGTCGTATGTAATTCTCTTATTTGGGTGTTTACAGTAGTATTACATCTTTCTATGAGTGTTGTGCTTTAGATAATTCTTCACATTTTTCAGGATTAGGAGACTTATGAAATTAAGGATCTTATTGGTTCTGCTATTTTGGACTTAGAAGTACCGGGTGGTATAAGATGGCCTTTAGACAAGCGCCATTTTTCAGGGGGCCGATATGTTGTTAATGGTATTGGTCACACAACTGCAAAATCATATATGAATTCATCAATTAGGTTTAAGTTTTGACATGCAAATCGATCTAAATTCAAATCTTCAACTGGTGAGGTTACACGGGAGATTTTCCTGAAATGCCTGGAATTGTATCAGAGTTACGTGTAGGTTCTCTTTTTCTGATGACAAGCATTTACGGTTCTCATTTTATTTTATGTTTTCCAATTTTGGATTTCTCTGCATGATACATCAACGTTGGTTGGTGTTGGTTGAAACCATAGCATAGTATTCTTAGCATAAGCATCGACTTGACTTGATTTGATTTGATTTTCATTCTCTTATAAAAGATGCAGAAGCAAACAATGGACGAAGATCTAGTGTTTGAAATGCTGAAAACAACTTGAAGTTAATTTGGGATCTTGGTCTGTTAGATGGCTCGAACTCACAGTCTTAGAGTTGGAAGTGAGGGGTGCTTACTGCTTACCATCCAAGTAGCTCCCTCTTGTCTGTAATTAGTTTTGTTGTTAAGTTGGAATGAATAGAACATCTTACTGGAGTTGTCACATTTCGTTTTACATATGATGGTCTGGCCTCATCCGTGTCTGATCCTTCGGAAATGCACTACTTTTGAAGTATCTGACACACACTTAATGACATTTTTGAATAGTCCAAGCAACATAGATAGGAACTGTATATATGATTCTAGCTTTCTACTTAATTATGTGGCTCAATTGCATTTTTTTAAAAATCTAGATACACCATCGATCTATTTTATTCTAATTTGGTTTTCCCATTGGTGTTAATGAGTCCATGAATACAAGGTAGATATTTAAAGATGGTTCGAAGTCCTTCATCAAGATATAGATCAAAGGTTGGAATTTTCTAAACTGAACCTCAAATTATGAAAACACCTTAGCCTGAAATCTTTTTCTAGAAAAAGAAAAACTTGTAAAACGAAAATATATATTATTACTCATATATTGCACCTCCTGGAGGTGAATTACCAATCTATAAATATAAGATTTGGCTCCTCTTTCATTTTCCTCAAGTTCTTGCTTGGATTGAACCCCTATTATATATATGTCTTATGGGAAATTCATTCTCTTCAATAGAGGATTCTAAAGCCAGTCTTGAATTCTACTTCAAAGTGTTGGGCATATTGCAAGTCTTATATCTCATCTCAAATGTTTGTTATGCCTAATAAAAAAAATTAATCATATTAGATACTTTGCATATATTACTTTACTTTTACTTTTACTTTATTTTACTTTACTTTACTACCTATGTAAAGAGGAGAGTTGAGTTGCTTGTTTACCTTGGGTTAGGGAGTATTTTAGGGGTTTCTTTTAGTGTTAGCATTATTGTGTCTGTACATTTATGCTTTTAAAAATGTACTTCTATTTTGATGGCCTTAAAATTCTAAATTCAACCAACTACTTAAAGGGTATTTCTGGTATTTACTATTTGTATGTGTTGATGTCTTTTGTATATATGATGAATAAAGGATAGTACAACCTAATTTTTTAACTCATTAAAAGAGCCTCAATGTTGTTAACTATTTCATTTGAGAAAAGACCCAAAATAGTCTCTTATCTTTGAGTTAAGACTCAAAGTCATCCTTGAGTTTTCAAATGGAGCACTAATAGTCTCACATGTTTGCAAATTTTTGCCTATTTATTAATATTGATTTATCCACAATTTATAAATGAAATGCTTAATCGTCTTTTTATATATTTAATATAAATAGTAACTTCATTTGGGAGAAGGTAAGAATAAGAACATCTTATCTTGTTTAGTAGAAATATTATTGTAGCTAAAATCGAGAGATTAATTATGTTGATTCCAGTAGTACAATATTTTCTTTTCTCGCAACGTCATATGTCAAGATGTTCTTCTCACCTTTTCTATATGGAGTTATTATTACAACTAGATATATAAAAAGACAATTGAGCATTCCATATATAAAATTGTGGACAAATCAACGTTAAAAATAGGCAAAAATTTGAGGGAGGACCAAAATGCACCAATATATATTGCTAACACGAGAGACTATTAGTGCTTTATATGGGACTATTTTGTGTCCCAATATTCCTGTAGCTTTTTGGGACCCTCTCAAACTATATAGTCCACCTATGTTATATAGTTGAAGAAGATGTTCATTTACAATTTTTTTCATTTTATTAATTTATTTATTTATTTTAACAAAATCAAAACAGGTTTATTATTTTTATTTAATGTTATTTTTTAATCATTAAATACTTTATAAAGTAATGACATGCATCTAAGTTTAAATTTTCAAAATATATGAATAAGATTAATTTAATAAAATACACTCCAAATAAATTGGATTAGTCTTGAAACATGCATCATGTACTGTTTTCTACTTGTATGCTCATATTCAACAGTCTCTCCTTTGTAAGCAATCTATTTTGTATTGCTAACCACATAATGAACCTTTGTCTTGACAGTGACACTGAATTCCAAACTAACTCTGCTACCTCCATCTTGGTTTGGTTACCTGTCTGCTCAGTATAACCACTTGTGATAGAATAGTTCCCATTAGCAGTAAGGTTGAATTGTCCTTGTGTGTACCAGTGTAGCATTTTGTTCTTCAAAGAGTTTATTTTCCTCTAGTACCAACTGATATCTAATGGTGCGCTATGGTTCCAAAATGTCTCTGCTTTGATGTATATCCCATTTACCCATAATGATTCCTTATTCACAGCTAGCTACCATATAAGCTTGCCTACATAAACCACATTCCAATTCCCACATTCAATGGTACTTCCCTTTTTTCTTAGTTCCACCCCACAAGTAGTCTCTACATTTCCTATCCACCTCCTTCACAACACTTTGAGAAAGAAAGAACACTGATCCCTAAAAAATATGAATTGAAAACAAGATAGCCAGAACCACTTGGAGCCTCCCTGCATAAGAGAGTTGTTTTGCATAGACATTTTATATCATGTTTGTTATCTTATCACCTAGTTGGCAACATTCAAGTTTACCCTACCTATTAGATGTGAGTGGGAGTCCCAAATATCTAATGGGAAAAGATCCTTGTGTAAATCCAGTAATCTCCAAGAGTTGCTTCTTCACTTGTTTATTCATCCCTGGACTTTTTCATGTTAGCCACAAGTCCAATAATAGCACTAAAGTGAACTAATGCTTCCATGACTCTGGTAGCAGATTTGACATCTCCTTTACAGAAGATCATTAGATCATCTGCGAAGACATGGTGGTTCAGCCTAAAGCTTTACACATAGGGTGAAATTTGAAATCTGGTAGATAGATCATGCTCTTGAGCAGCCTTGAGAGGTACTCCATAATTAGTACAAAGAGTAGAGGGGAGACAAGATCCCCTTGTCTCAATCCTCTCTTTCCATCGAAGTAACCATAACCTTCTCCATTAATCTTAAAAGTAAGGTTTGTTGTTGATATACATACCATTATCCATTTAATGAATCTTTCTGAAAATCCAAATCCTCTTAGAGCTTCCTCCAAAAATTCCCAGCTCACCATGTCATATGCGGTCTATCTTCATCAAGCATTTAAGAGTAGTCTTTCTGTTATAATGTTTCAGCATGTCATGACATGTAATGCCCGGAAGGTCATTTTTGGGAATTTCAAACTATTCGTTGACTTTAGTTAATTAGTTGATGGACAATTGTGGATAATTGACTTAATCGATAGTTAATGGGCTAAAATGATAATTTATTTAAGACCCTATACTATTTGACCCATTTATATTAAAATAAGTAATAGGAATTTTCACTTTTAATAAATAATCAATTTAGAAAAAAAGAAAGGAGAGGCGGAGAGCACGGTTCGCGGCCACAAGATAAGCGACCCATGCTTCAGGTAAAATCTCAAGTTTATTTGTTTTGTATTGTTGTTATAGGAAAAGAATAGTATATTAATGGTTGGTGATAAGTTATATTATTATATTAATATGTCAAATTAGAAATTGGAAGGATTATGGCGGTTTTGGTTGAAAGTTTTAGGGGACAAGATCTGTATGTTGGCATTAATTAATGGTCCATTCTTTCCATAGTGAAAAGTAAATTGAAATTGGAAAATGCTCTTGTGCAGGTGATTTAGACAATTATAGATGGATACGTTGTTAGTTAGGGTGCAAATACTAAGGGTTAGTATGGTTGCCACCACTGGTTCATAACCGGTTGACTTTCATTTTTAATTAATACTATATGAACAGATAGATATGATATTGGAAGAATTACTGTGTAAATCATATCACGTGGATTGTGATTAATGGCTGGAAGTTGGGGCAATGAATTGTATTAGCATCTTTGGCTATTAAGTTGGGAAAAAAAGAAGAAACAAAAAGATTATATTGGAATTGGAATTATGGTTACAGCTTGTATACCTTTGACATAATTTAGTGGTTTCATTGGGAGAGGATGGCTTTAGATGGCTTAGATGTGGTATGCTACGAATTGGAGTAGATTACATAGATCAATTCACGTAATTTGGCTCTGGTTTTGGACCTTTCTTATAGTTATTATATTATTATTCAAGTTTTGATATATTGAGTTATACAATTAAATATTAGATATATTATATTGTATTATATTATATGAATAACATTAGATTAGTGATATTGGAGAAAATTGAACGAGTTGTCATGTTAATTGACATCAAGATTTAAGAACTTGATTATAATTTTGAGTAAGTTTTTGGGTCTAGGCTAGACCTATAGTAATATGAGTATTGTTAGTTTTGAAAACATATTGTGATTTTTATTTGAATAGATCGAATTGATTTAGAAGTTCAATGAAAAGGGAAGGTTCAAGTCCCGGAGTGATTGTTCGACTATTTCAGGCAAGTGAATTTCTAAACCCTTGTTAAGTGTATGAAATTCGTGTATTTCCTTGTAATATGTTTTTGGGGGTAATGAGACTTGGTGATGGGTTGACGTGTCCACATTGATTAATTCAAATGATGAAAAAAGGGTAATAAAAATCAATGTGATTAATTGTTTGTAGGTGATGTGTTGAGAATGGTTCGTACCAATGGTGTGACGGGCATTGGTACGAGTACCGGTGTTATAAATGAAAAGTTAATTCCTATAGAATGCAGATTGTAATCCGAGAATGCCAAAGCATATGGGCATTAGCTGATATATTATTGACTTGATTTATTATGTATGATTGTGTTCTTTATTGAACCTGTATACTTGTGATGCTAAGGTGATTACATATCATACTGATATTTGATTTAGATGCATCATCCATTTTATTGAAATCATATTGTGCACATGCATTGACATGAGATTAATGTATAAGTTGGGCACATGGAGATAGTTCGTGGTGGGGATGGTGAGATGTTAAGATTATAATTTGGGCACGTGGAGATCGTCCGTGCGA
>NW_006239090.1:432515-432706 GCF_000226075.1 Solanum tuberosum | reverse complement strand
ATGTGCTAGCGATTCAAGCATCATCGGTCGCTTCGGAGCAAGCCTTTAGTGCGGCGAGATTTATGATTGGAGATCATCGATATATATTAGCAAAGGATAGTTTGAAAATATCGGTGTTGTTTCGAGATTGGATCAATGCCGAAAGAAGAAATACCGGACTACCACAATTAAATAGCCAAATAGAAGACGAA
>NW_006239090.1:428901-432065 GCF_000226075.1 Solanum tuberosum | reverse complement strand
AATTGAAACTTTAAAGTAACTTTAAAGTTTAAAGTTTTAAATTGAAGTTTTTTAATAATATAATTTTATTAATTAATAATATAATATTATATAATAATTAAAGTTAATAAAAAAATAAAAAAAAGTTACCGGTACAAAATGATCCGGTAAGAACCGGTTCCGATCCGGTCCAAACCGGTTCCAATCCGGCAACTAAGGGACCGGACGGAACCTTTGGAAATTTCCGGTAAAACCAGTTCCGGTAAGACCCGGTTCCGGTAACGAAATCCGGTAACGAGGACCGGTTCCGGTAAAACCGGTCCTGTTGATCCGGTCCTGTCCGTTTGCCAGCCTTACATGACATATCAAGATATTATGTACCATTGATCTTCCTTGCACAAAAACCACTTGATTCTCAGCTACTAGATGATTCACAACATATTTTAGTCTACTACAAATCATTTGGGAGGTACATTTGTATATTACATTACAACATGCAGTTGCATTTCACTTTGTTCTTTAAATATTTTCATAAATTAAGTAAGTGTTTTATAATCTAAACTTCAATATTCTTTTATCGTAAAATAAAATTTAAAATATTTTTTAATTGTTGAAAATTTATAGGTTTTGGTTATTTTGTTTGAACTTTTTCATAAACCCCCCTCTGGCCAGGTAAGATGAAATAATAATTTGAAATTATATGAGAAGAAATTGAAGTTTTATTTAGACAAGTAATTTGAATATTAAAATTATATTATTTTTTTACACATAAACATAAAAATTACATAAATTGTGAAAACTATCAAAATTATTCAAATTTGTGACAAAAGTATCATACACGATCACAAATCATATATAATATATATAAAAGAAAACCCTCAACCTGGTGACGTGGCACATCCATAAGTCAGGAATCCCTTTTAACTTATATAAAGACAAAACTGCCCTTCCCCTCACACAATAACAACCACACTCAAGCATCACTTCGCTTCAGATCTTCAACACCTAATAACTCTTCACAAACGCCGTGCCTCATACCAACAGCCGCCACCATAAATAAACCCACCACCTATTCTTCTTCCCCAACTACTTCCTTTTCACGCTTCATCTCCCTCTTCCTACCCACCATCTTCCATGCCCTTCCTTCCTTCTACGAAAAAAACTCACACCCACAGCCCGACGTACGCCACGGCTGACTTCGAAGCGCTGCCCAACGCTCCATCAACATACGCAGCTAATCAGGTATGCTCCTCACTCATCTTCTTCCCCATCATCTTCCCAACAATGTCACTTTATACTTAACAATTCAATATTTACTATTCAGACATCGCAATAACACATAACTTTTCATAAAAAGAGACCATTGCAGCAACTCTTTTCATAACTTTTCAAGTGATTGCTTGATGTTGAAGCTAACATGCATAGAAGATTCCCAACGAAATAGCAACCACAGCCACAAATGCAATACCCGGTCTCTCACGGCTCTCACTCTCTATCTTTAAATTTGCGAACCAGGCAGCCACAATTTCAATTGATTGTTAGGCTATATCATTGTTGGTTCGTACACCATGACTTTCCATCACTTAATCCTTAGGATCTTATTTGCACGCCATGACTTTCCATCACTTCCTCCTTAGGATAGTTAGTGGCATTATTGTCAGCAAAAAATTAGTTTGGTGTTTCTTTAATGAAGTTTATGATCCAATGATGCACGCTCTTGAAATTCATCCATTTGTAGATCTTACTCACACGCCATGACTTTCCATCACTTCCTCCTTAGGATAGTTAGTGGCATTGTTGTTAACAAATAATAACTACATGTTTGGTGTTTCTTTAATGAAGTTTGGTGTTTCTTTAAGGCAAAAGGGTTTGATGGACCCTGGTACTTGTATGAGTTTGTATTCTAAACCCCTTTACTTAACTCTTTGTCAATTGAACCCTTAAATTCAAATAAAATGAAAATTTTAAATTCCTTTGACTATTGACCGAGCTTACGTGACATTGTTTTTGCTGACTCACATAGAGTATGTGGTATCACACTCATGAAGCGAGTGAAGCAAAGAATTTGCTTTTAAAAAAATTAAATAATAATTAAAAAAAACAAAAACAAAAGTTCCCTTCCGCTGTATCTTCCCTAATTTGTTTATTGAACCTCCATCGACAGCTGGATGTTTTAGCACGTAAATGAAAGTTTCAATGGTGAAAGAAAATTCGTCATCAACGATTATCATTTTTGGTAGTGATTTTGCTCCGATAACTACGGGTCTTCCATGGTGGATTGGTGGTTATGAGGTTATTTGAGTGATGAACGATGAAGAGAAATTGAGAGGAGAGCAAATATAATTTTTTTCTGCGTTGAACTTTATTTTTTACTATGTGTGTTCTTCTTCTTCTTCTTCTTCTTCGAGGAAGCCCCAAAAATTTGGGACAAGATCTCAGATCCAAAAACTGTAGCCAGTTCTAATTAGTTAGTTACTGCTAATTATCAAGATGTAATATTCATTTGTCAACTAAACTCCTATACTTCGTAAAACATAATATATCAAACCCTCTGACCATTGACCAACCTTATGTGGCATTAATATGATTGAGTTGGCACAAAAGCATGTCTACACGCGTTAAAAGGGTAAGTGAAGATCATACTTACATCCAAAAAATATTAAAATTATAAAATAATTGATTTTGTAAAAGAAAAATAAAATAAAAAAATACTAAACTTCTTCTCCCCCCACCACACTTTTTTTACAGCAATCATCCTGTAACATCCGGCGATTTGAAATAACTATGAAGAGGCTTAGAATTGGAGATAGTCATTTTTGGAAAAGATTTAAAAATCTGGAAATTCGGCCAAGTATGGAAAAAGGGTGAGTTTTGGCCAACTTTTGAGCAGTCATAACTTCTAGCTCAGGATGATTTTAGGTGTAGTTCCGGTTATGGTTGCATAGCTCGTGGAATGGTCTTTCCAACGCCACCGAGTTTGCTCGATTCTGAGTTCGTATGAGTGAGTTATGACCTTTGAAATTTGGGCAGTTGGCAGGGAATCTGTTCGGAAATTTTTAAGGGCATTTTGGTCTTTTCCCTAACCATTACTTTTGGAGTTATATTGTTGTGTTAGGCTTATTGTGAATCATTTTTGTTCCATTTTAAAAAGAGTAAGAGTTAGGGTTCTTGAGTGAAGAAGAGAA
>NW_006239090.1:428369-428659 GCF_000226075.1 Solanum tuberosum | reverse complement strand
CGATAGGTATTGTACCTATGTTTCCTAGTTGTTTCCAATACTTCAAGTTACGTTTAAAAGTCAAGAACTCATCTGTAACATGTGATCAAACACCTTGAATTCATAATTCAATTCAAGGAGAGTTAGCTTCGAAGTCAAGTGTAGTTAGAAGTCAAGTGAAGTTAGAAGTTAAGTGAAGTTAAGAGTTAAGTTCAAGAGTTAAGAAGTAAGTCAAGCAAAGAGCTTAGAGTTTCAAGCTAAGTAAAGAGTCTCAAGTTTCAAGTTGAGTCAAGAGTTTAAAGTTGAGTTCA
>NW_006239090.1:427719-427865 GCF_000226075.1 Solanum tuberosum | reverse complement strand
AAGGTATAGGATGGTCCTCGGGCAACGTGAGGTAAAACGTTGTATCACCACTAAGATTCATAGTGGTGGTTTGTCGGTTAGAGAACTCACACAGTAGAAATTGCATGGTTCCTCGAGGGTTCTGCTTTAGTATGGATGGGGGTATG
>NW_006239090.1:425034-426327 GCF_000226075.1 Solanum tuberosum | reverse complement strand
GAGTTTCATGGGTTCGAGCACTACTGAGGATCCAGAGGATTTCATTGAGGAGTTGAAGAAGATTTTTGATGTGATGCATGTGGCAGATATTGAGAGGGTTGAACTAGCTGCATATCAATTGAAGGATGTTGCTAGAGCTTGGTTCGACCAGTGGAAAGGGGGCAGAGTTCAGAATGCACCACCTGCGTGTTGGGCCTATTTTGAGGAAGGTTTCTTGGGGCATTTCTTTCCTCGAGAATTGAAAGAGGCCAAGGTACGTGAGTTCCGTCACACTTAAGCAGGAGTCTTTGAGTGTTCATGAGTAAAGTTTGAAGTTCACCCAACTATCCCGCTATGCTCCGGAGATGGTTGCGGATATGAGGAATAGAATGAGTTTGTTTGTTGCTGGGCTATCTCGGTTGTCGAGTAAGGAAGGTAGGGCTGCAATGCTTATCGGGGACATGGACATGTCAAGGTTGATGGTCTATGTGCAGCAAGTTGAGGAAGAAAAGCTGAGAGACAGAGAAGAGTTCAGAAATAAGAGAGCTAAGACCGGTAATGAGTTCGGGCAACAAAAAGGTAATGAGAACTGTTCATCCTTTCAGCAAAGGCAAAGGGGACCTGCTTCATCATCTGTTAGTGCACCTGCACCCAGAAATAAAAGTGGGTATGCGGGACAGAATTCACAGAACTTCAGAGCTGGACGTGCACAGTCTCATAATAGTATTGCACAAGGAAATAACCGGGGTCTTGCATGTGCTAGGTGTGGTAGAGTCCATCTAGGAAAGTGTCGTCAAGGCCAGAAAGGTTGCTTCAACTGTGGACAAGAGGGTCACTTAATGAAGGAGTGCCCAAAGAACAATCAAGGTAGTGGAAATCTGAGCAGTAGGGCCCATTCTTCATCAGTTGCTCCCCCAGACAGGACGACACCTAGAGGAGCTACTTCTAGTACCAGTGGAGGAGCAAATCGCCTCAATGCCATCACCAATCGTCATGAGCAAGAGAATTCTCCAAATGTTGTCACTGGTATGATCAAAGTCTTTACTTTTGATGTGTATGCTTTGTTAGATCCAGGAGCAAGTTTATCTTTTGTAACTCCTTATGTAGCAAATAAGTTTGATGTTCTTCCTGAAAGACTTTGTGAACCCTTTTGTGTTTCTACACCTGTTGGGGATTCTATATTAGCAGAAAGAGTTTATCGTGATTGTCCTGTTTCCATCAATCACAAGAGCACCATGGCTGATTTGGTTGAATTAGACATGGTAGATTTCGATGTCATTCTAGGTATGGATTGGCTCCATGCGAGTTATGCAT
>NW_006239090.1:415513-415657 GCF_000226075.1 Solanum tuberosum | reverse complement strand
AGTGTCGTCAAGGCCAGAAAGGTTGCTTCAACTGTGGACAAGAGGGTCACTTAATGAAGGAGTGCCCAAAGAACAATCAAGTTAGTAGAAATCTGGGCAGTAGGGCCCATTCTTCATCAGTTGCTCCCCCAGACAGGACGACAC
>NW_006239090.1:413047-414584 GCF_000226075.1 Solanum tuberosum | reverse complement strand
GAGTCTGTGGCGTTCCTAGGCCACATTGTGTCCGATGATGGAATTAAAGTTAATACTTGAAAAATTGAGGCAGTGCAGAATTGGCCTAGACCCACATCTCCAACTGATATTAGGAGTTTCTTGGGTTTAGCAGGTTATTATAGAAGGTTGTTGAGGGTTTCTCATCTATTGCATCTCCTTTGATAAAGTTGACTCAGAAGACAGTGAAATTTCAATGGTCTGAAGCTTGTGAGAAAAGCTTTCAGGAGTTGAAAAAGAGGTTGATTACAGCTCCAGTGTTGACTTTACCAGAAGGTACTCAAGGTTTTGTGGTGTATTGTGATGCATCTAGAGTTGGGTTGGGTTGTGTCTTAATGCAAAATGGCAAGGTTATAGCTTATGCCTCCAGGCAGTTGAAGGTTCATGAGAAGAATTACCCAGCCCATGACTTAGAGTTGGCTGCTGTAGTGTTCGCTTTGAAGATTTGGCGTCATTACTTGTATGGTGTGCATGTTGATATATTTATTGATCACAAGAGTCTTCTATATGTGTTCACTCAGAAGGAGCTTAATCTCAGACAGAGGAAGTGGTTAGAATTACTTAAGGACTATGACCTGAGTATTCTTTACCACCCAGGTAAGGCTAATATTGTTGCTGATGCTTTAAGCAGGTTGTCTATGGGTAGCACCACCCATATTGAAGAAGGGAAGAGAGAGAGAGTTAGCAAAAGATGTGCACAAGCTAGCACGCCTGGGAGTCAGACTTATGGGTTCCACAGAAAGAAGTATAGCGGTGACAAATGGGGCCAAGTCATCACTATTGTCAGAAGTGAAAGAGAAACAAGATCAAGATCCCATTTTGCTTGAGTTGAAGGCAAATGTTCAAAAGCAAAGAGTATTAGCTTTTGAACAAGGGGGAGATGGTGCATTTAGATATCAAGGTAGATTGCGTGTACCTATGGTAGATGGACTCCAAGAGAGGATTATGGAAGAAGCTCATAGCTCCAGATATTCCATTCATCCGGGTTCCACAAAGATGTACCATGACTTGAGAGAAATTTATTGGTGGAATGGCATGAAGAAGGACATTGCAGAGTTTGTTGCTAAGTGTCCAAATTGCCAACAGGTGAAAGTCGAGCACCAAAGGCCCGGTGGTTTGACTCAGAGAATAAAACTTCCGGAATAGAAATGGGAGATGATCAATATGGATTTCATCACAGGGTTGCCAAGGTCTCGCAGGCAGCATGATTCTATTTGGGTGATTGTCGACAGAATGACAAAGTCAGCTCGTTTTCTACCAGTAAAGACCACCCATTCAGCAAAAGATTATGCCAGGTTGTATATTCAAGAGATAGTGAGACTTTATGGAGTCCCAGTCTCCATTATTTCAGATAGAGGTGCACAGTTTACTGCACAGTTCTGGAAATCTTTTCAGAAAGGCTAGGATACAAAGATGAACTTAAGTACTGCCGTTCATCCTCAGACTGATGGGCAAGCAGAGCGTACTATCCAGAATTTAGAAGATATGTTGAGGGCCTGTGTGATCGATTTCAAGGGTA
>NW_006239090.1:410361-412783 GCF_000226075.1 Solanum tuberosum | reverse complement strand
AGTCGCCATAAATCCTACACTGATGTTAGGAGAAGGGCGTTAGAGTTTGAAGTTGATGATTGGGTATATTTGAAGGTTTCACCCATGAAGGGGGTTATGAGGTTTGGTAAGAGGGGGAAACTTAGTCCCCGGTATATTGGACCTTACCGCATAGCCAAGAGGATTGGCAATGTTGCCTATGAGTTGGAGTTACCAAAGGAACTAGGAGCGGTTCATCCGGTATTTCACATCTCTATGTTGAAAAAGTGCATAGGCGATCCTTCATTGATCCTGCCGACTGAGAGTATTGGGATCAAGGATAGCTTATCTTATGAGGAGGTTCCAGTTCAGATTCTAGACCGCCAAGTTCGTAAGTTGAGAACGAAAGAGGTAGCCTCAGTCAAGGTCCTTTGGAGGAACCAATTAGTTGAGGGAGCTACTTCGGAAGTCGAAGAGGACATGAAGAAGAGATATAACTATCTCTTTGAATCCGGAGGAAATGCAGATTAAGGTATTAAATTCCTTCTTTGTGCTCTTTGAATTATAGAGAGCGTGTAATTGTTGTTGTTGTTTGCATGATTGCTTGTTGGGTGTTTGAATTGATGTTACACCCTTAGCCTTGTAAGAGTAACCTCATTCGAGGACGAATGTTCCCAAGGTGGAGATATTGTAACATCCGGCGATTTGAAATAATTATGAAGAGGCTTAGAATTGGAGATAGTCATATTTGGAAAGATTTAAAAATCTGGAAATTTGGCCAAGTATGGAAAAAGGGTGAATTTTGGCCAACTTTGAGCAGTCATAACTTCTAGATCAGGATGACTTAGGTGTAGTTCCGTGTATGGTTGCATAGCTCGTGGAATGGTCTTTCCAACGCCACCGAATTTTCTCGATTCCGAGTTCGTATGAGTGAGTTATGACCTTTTGAAAGTTTGGGCAGTTGGCAGGGAATCCGTCCGGAAATTTTAAGGGCATTTTGGTCTTTTCCCTAGCCATTTCTCTTGAGGTTATATTGTTGTGTTACGCTTATTTTGGATCATTTTTGTCCCATTTTAAAAGAGTGAGAGCTAGGGCTTGAGAGTGAAGAAGAGAAGAAGAGAGAAAGAAGAGAAGAAGAAGAGGAGATCAAGGAGTTTCCGTCAAAGATCGTCGTGGAAATCGTCGGGGGTGATCCCTACTAGGTATGTGAGTTCATAGTGTGGGTAGATCATTTCCCCCATACACCAAGCTCCTTTTATTATTAAGAAAAGATTGATGGGATTGTCGAAATTGTTGGTTTGTGATGTTGAAGTTGTTGGTGGTGTTGTTGAAGTCCCTTGTGATTTTCCAGTTGGTTTTTGAGTTGTATTCTATTGTATGTTGAGGGATTGATGATCCTAAGTGTTGGGGGTGGAAGCCTTAATGTTTAGGAGGTTTAGAGTTGAAGAAAAGAGGGAGAAAAAGTAGAGTTTTCTGGGCGAGGGGTTGACGCGTCGTGCCTGCCAGCGCGCCCTAAAAGGGGTTCTGAATTTTCCCCATTGGGGCGCCGCGCCTAGCAGAGCGCCAGCAGTCCCCCTCCGAAGTTTTGGGGCTGGCGCTCCGCGCCTTGCAGAGCGCCAAGGACACCAAGTGTTCCCTTTCATTTCGTACTCTTTCATGCATGTTCCTTGGTATTGTACCTATGTTCCATAGTTGTTTCCAACACTCCAAAGTACGTCTAAACATCAAGAACTCATCTATAACATGTGAAAAACACCTTGAATTCATAATTCAATTCAAGGAGAGTTAGCTTCCAAGTCAAGTGAAGTTAGAAGTCAAGTGAAGTTAAGAGTTAAGTTCAAGAGTTAAGAAGTAAGTCAAGCAAGTCTTCAAGGTTGTTCAAGAGTCTTTATTGAACGTTTTAAATTCATTTTAAGACTCAAGTTTCAAGTCAAGCAAAGAGGTAGAGCTCAAGCTAAGTAAAGAGTCTCAAGTTTCAAGTTGAGTCACGTTAGGGTGGTTTAGAGTTAGAAAAAGAGGGAGAAAAAGTAGAGTTTTCTGGGCGAGGGGTTGACGCGTCGTGCCTGCCAGCACGCCCCAAAAGGGGTTCTGAACTTTCCCCCTTGGGGCGCCGTGCCTAGAAGAGCGCCAGCAGCCCCCCTCTAAAGTTTTGGGGCTGGCGCTCCGTGCCTTGCAGGGCGCCAAAGATGCCAAGTTCCCTCTTTCTCTCCATACCTTCCCATGTATGTTCCTAGGTATTGTACCTATGTTTCCTAGTTGTTTCCAACACTTCAAGTTACGTTCAAAAGTCAAGAACTCATTTGTAACATGTGATCAAACACTTTGAATTCATAATTCAATTCAAGGAGAGTTAGCTTCCAAGTCAAGCGAAGTTAGAAGTCAAGTAAAGTTAAAAGTCAAGTTAAGTTAAGAGTTAAGTTCAAGAGTTAAGAAGTAAGTCAAGCAAAGAGCTTAGAGTTTCAAG
>NW_006239090.1:407192-409034 GCF_000226075.1 Solanum tuberosum | reverse complement strand
CATCCTCTTTTCCCATCAACCCCACACCCCATCCACTCTCCAACCTTCATTTTCCTTCTTCATACTTAATGTCATTGTTTTCAGCAGAAAAGGGACATCTTTGCTTCTCTCTAAATTTTCTCTTCGACATAAGAGGTTTACATGGAAAGAAAAAAAAAGGAAAGGAAACAAAGAAAGATGACAATGTAGATCTTGTATTCTCAATCAAGAATTTTCAGCGACAAACTAGAATTTCAACGACCCATTTTGGATTTCTTCTCAGTCCCCGCTTTCTTTCCCACAAATCAACATCAATTTTTACATTCTAATCGATCTTCAATTTGTCAAATTTATTCTCTCCTCTATCTATTACTAGTGATTTCAGTGACTATTACAACTAGTTTCTAGGGGTTTTGGGCATTATTTTTGTTGTTAGTTGTATATTTTTGAGATTCAAGATTTTATTTTTAAGACTTTCATTCTCAATGTCCCTTTTCTTAGGTTGTTGTTTTAGTGGAGGTTGGAGGAGGAAAGAAAAATAGTGATGGTGTGCGGCGGAGATGAAGATGGGTGAGGGAGAAAGTATATGTGATTTTACCGGCAAAAATGGCGACGACGGCGGCGATGGCTTTCTTCGGTGGATTTTGGTCGTGAAACAGTGATAATAGGGAGAATTGGATGTATGGAATTTCACTTTAAAAAATGCCAAAATAATTAAAATGTTATTATTTTACATTTTATTAAATAATTTTGGTTAATAATTTTAAAAAATAGTTATGAAATAATTATGATATGTCATTGATATATCTGACGTGGATATGACATGTCAATTATATAAAGGAGAGTGAGCTATACACATGGTTGGAGGGGCTTAAAAGTTTCATTTTAATTGAGTTTAAGGGTTCAGATGACAAATTGGTAAATAGAAGGGTTCAGAATACAAATTGATACAAGTACATGGGTTCACCAAACCATTTCGCCCCAATAAATAATGTGAAAATCCTCTCCTTGTGACTTTGAGCTTCATAGTTGAATGAAGAGGAAGAAGAAGCTTAAGGGAATGTATGTATAGATGGTGAATTGAGGTTAACAGTGGTTCTGGGTTTGGGAAGGTGGGGAAATGGGAGAAATAAAAATTTTAATATTTTTTTAAATAGAAAACTTATTATTATTTTTTCTTTAATTTTAACTTTTTTTTGGTTAATAATTAAAATAGTTATAATAATAATAATAATAATGACTTGACATTAATATATGTGACATGGATATGACATGTCTCATTAATATAAGGGAGAGTGAGACACACACATAATTGGAGGGGTTTAAAAATCTCATTTTAATTGACTTTAAAGGTTCAATTGACAAAAAGTTAAGTAAAGGAATCCAGAGTACAAACAAATGCCCCCTCAAGCTTTAACCATATTTCCAACTACACACTTAACCTTTGTGGGGGTCCTATTACCCCCCTGAACCTTTTTTTTTTATATTAGTTCACCCTCAGACGCTGATGTGTCCACATACGTAAACTCACCTCTGTGAGGCGTGTAAGAACGTAATAAAATGTCCATGTGGAATCCAAATAAGCCTCCCAACAGTAACTTTACTCTTTATTTAACCATACATTTATTTTTTATTCTTTTCCCAATTCATTTATCTCCATCTCTTTTGTTCTTGAACAAAAGCTCTCTCTCTTCTTTGTTCTTCATCCACCATTTTCAAAGCTTGAATTTAGTTGTTGTATCTTCTCCAACTAAGATTGAATTTAGGATTTGCAATTTTCTCGAATTTCGTATTGAACAATCGAAATCTTCCCCAATTCGATAGCTTGATTTTTTTTTCACTTTGTGTTATTAGGGTTAGTAA
>NW_006239090.1:401062-407185 GCF_000226075.1 Solanum tuberosum | reverse complement strand
TAATGGAAGATCGTAGAGAAAAGGAAGAAGAACTAGAGATTTAGGAAGAAGATCGTATAATTAATCTAAGGAAGAAGAATGAGGGTTAATTTGGTTCAAAGGTAAAGGTAAAGTTTTATGACACGTGTCAATATGTGAGTTAAAGTCATGGGGTCCACTAATATATACGTGGACAGCGCGTGTATACAAACATTTTTTATAAATCTGGTTTATGTGGACACATCAGCGTCTGAGGGTGAACTAATATAAGAAAAAAAAGGTTCAGGGGGTAATAGGACCCCCGCAAAGGTTAAGTGTGTAGTTGGAAATATGACTAATGCTTGAGGGGTTTTTTGACCCTTTTCTCCATACAAGTATAAGGATTCATCAGATCATTTCGCCTTTCTTTAATGAAGTTTATGATCCAATGATGTGCGTTCTTGAAATTCATCCATTTGTAGATCCGCTTTGGTGATTAATTTATGTGACCTGCGAGGTACTGTTTTACTGATTATTTTTATTCTAATGGATTTTTTTTTACATATTTCATCTTATTAGGATTAATTGCAATTTGCATCGAATACAAATTTTACAAAGTTCGTTCTTTTATCTTTTGTCCAACAGGTTGCAACAAATTCGGTCCACACTCTCCTCCCCTGTTTTTAAAGCTATGCCAAAAGCCATTGCAAATTCCTACCCACTATCCAATCGCTTCCAGAAATTTGAACTAACTATATAAACTCTTCATGTCCTCCCCATTTTCCCCTGCTTCTTCTCACCTGTTTATTCCCACCAACTTCCCTTTAATGTATTTTTCTACTGAAAAAACAAATTTTAAAAACAGACTTCTACCATCATCCTAATCATCCCCCACCTTGTAAGTTCTTAAACAAAAAAAGACATGCACCACTATTTTAACATGACACTGTTTACATCTGTGAAAGAGTTGTCCGGGGCACATTTAGAAAGTATAGGAAAAAGCTAAACGACGCACCACTACTTTAATATGACATTATTTTCCTTTGTACAAATGTTAAGTTATTCCCTGTACAATATATTTTCCTATAAAAGCAACATGACATTCTTACTGATGCAATTTTCACCAATGCCCATCAATTTTCAAGCTATCTCTCCCGAAATACAATATAATTTACCCTAGCAATAACTTCTCGATAGTGTTGCTTTCGACATCTACTGTTTGCCTTCCTACCAAATTCTGCAACTAAAAACAACCCAATGTGCTAACACGTAGAGTTACATGTCTTACATGTTATTTTATTGTGTCCATCTACATATAATTTACTTCAGCTCTTCACCACGCTATAGGACCGCTCCAATTAATTCCAGATGTTGTGCTTCATCGCGTTAGAATTAGCTTTGCATTCTGACTCCGACCATTGACACCTAATCCTTCCAAATAAATGTCCCATAAAATTTTAAATTAGACCATTCACTTATTTTAGCAAACACAACAATGCCGCATGTTCAGATAACTCGACATACTGTTAAAGTCGTACAACATTAGCATATTTTCTTTAGTTTGACTAAGTCTTGCAGTAGCTATTTTCTAGCTGTTAGTTGTCACTTTGTTATTTAATTAGTTCCTGATATTTTCCTAGTTGTAGTTAATGTAGATTTGTTTTCCTAGAGTTTAGGGAAAATAGTTTAGTGGGATAATGATTCCACAAATTTCTGTAAGCCTATATTAGGCCACTAAACGATTCAATAAAATAACCTGCAACTCCTTCTCTGCAAAATAGTTTCACTGTTTTCTCTTCTCTTTCTTCTTCTCTGTTATTTGTCTTTTGATTATTGAGCTTCCTGTTGCGTTTTGTTCATCATTTGGTATCAGAGTCATCACAATGAATGACCTTCAAGTAGTTGGCGGAATCAAAAAGCTCAATAATCAGAATTATAATACATGGGAAACATGTATAATGTCCTATATGCAAGGTCAAGATCTCTGGGAAGTTGTCAACGGAAGTGAAGTTTCACAACCGGAGGCAAAGGATGCAAATGGAACGTTACGTAAGTGGAAGATAAAAGCAGGCAAAGCAATGTTTGCGCTAAAAACAACAATCGATGAGGATGTGTTGGAGCATGTTCGTGATGCTAAATCACCAAAAGAAGCATGGGGAATACTTGCTACACTTTTCTCAAAGAAGAATGATGCAAGGCTGCAATTCTTGGAGAATGATTTGTTATCGTCTAATCAACGTGTTTTAACGATTGCCTAATACTTCCATAGAGTCAAAAAGATATGCCGTGAAATTTCAGATTTGGATCCTACAGCGCCAATTGGAGAAACCAGGGTAAAGCGAATTATTATTCATGGTTTGAGACCTGAATTCAGAGGATTTGTTACTGCTGTATAGGGATGGCCAACACAACCATCACTTGTTGAATTTGAAAATCTGCTAGCTGGTCAAGAAGCCATGGCAAAGCAAATGGCAGGACTCTCGGTGAAGAATGAGGAAGAAGCCCTCTACACCAACAAAAGTAGGAATATCAAGCATCAATCTACTGGTGGGTCTAAGAAGAAAAGTTTTCAGAGAGATGAAAATTTTCTCTCAAAGGGAGTTTCGAAGAATCAAAAGAACGATAAAAGATTCGAAGGGAAGTGTTACAATTGTGGGAAGAAGGGTCATATGGAAAAGGACTGTTGGTTCAAGAAACAGCCTGTGGAAAGTAACGCTGCGACCTCAAATCCAAACGAGAATAGTGAAGATGTTTGGGATGCTGAAGCCTTTTTTGCTATTGAAGATGAGGATTTAGCACTTACAACGACAATATCTAAATCAATTGATCATGAGAATGACTGGATCGTTGATTCGGGTTGTGCAAATCATATGACAGGTGATAAGCAAAAGTTGCAGAACCCGTCAATGTACAAGGGTAGTCGGGTTGTGGTGACAGCCAATGATTCAAGATTACCGATAGCTCATATAGGTAAGATGGCAGTTTCTCTTCAACATGGGACCAACCAGATGTCACTTCAAAATGTCTATCATGTTCCCGGTTTGAAGAAAAACTTGCTTTCGGTGTCACAATTAACATGTGGAAACTACGTTCTATTTGGTCCTGATGATGTGAGGATATATCAGGATCTCAAGAACCTAGAAAATCCAATTATGAAAGGGAGGAGATTAGAATCAGTGTATGTGATGTCTGCAGAGTCTGCATACATAGAGAAGACAAAAAATAATGAGACTGCAGATTTGTGGCACATGAGATTGGCTCACGTGAGTTATTCCAAGCTAAATGTGATGATGAAGCAGTCAATGATCAAGCGTCTTCCCCAGCTTGAAGTAAAAGCAGACGTTGTTTGTGCAGGATGCCAGTATGGTAAAGCTCACCAGTTGCCGTTTGAAGAATCCAAATTTAAAGCCGATGAACCACTACAATTAGTTCATTCGGATGTGTTTGGACCGGTAAAACAATCATCAATTGGTGGAATAAAGTACATGGTGACCTTTATTGATGATTTCTCTCGGTATGTTTGGGTTTTCTTTATGAAAGAAAAATCAGATTCTTTTTCTAAGTTTAAAGAGTTTAGGGAAAGTGTTGAGGGAGAAGTCAGCAAGAAAATTTGTTGTTTAAGAACAGAAAATGGAGGGGAATGCAACTCAGTTGAGTTCTCTCAATACCTAAGGGAATGCGGAATTCACCATCAATATACTTGTGCCTACACGCCACAACAAAATGGCATTGCAGAGAGGAAGAATAGGCGTTTAGCAGAAATATGTCGCACTATGTTACATGCCAAGAATGTCCCAGGAAGATTTTGGACAGAAGCAATGAGGACTGCATCATATATCATCAACAGACTTCCTCAACAAAGGTTAGGTTTTCTTTCACCTTTTGAGAAGTTGTGGAATATGAAAGCTAATGTCAGTTATTTGCAAGTATTTGGATGTGTATGCTATGTTTTTATACCTGATCAGTTACGTAGCAAATTGGACAAGAAAGCTGTTAAATGTATTTTTATAGGCTATGATAATCAAAGAAAAAGGTGGAAATGCAGTGACCCTACAACTGGAAGGAGTTATACATCACAACATGTTGTATTTGATGAAACCTCTTCATGGTGGTCTACGGAAAAAGAGATATTACCGGACCAAACTGATCTGAGAAATAAGTTGCAAATTACTTATATTCAATCAAGTGATGATGCCAATGTTGAACAAGGTGCAACTCATAATTTTGGGCAATCAATTGTTCACCAGCCAACATGTGAAGGCAGTGAAACAAATGAAGGAGAAGTACCAGTTGTTCCACAATCCGAGATGAGAAGGTCAGAACGGATTCGGAGACAAAACCCCAAATATGCCAATGCAGCAAGAATAGAGGATGAATCTGGAAAAGAACCTGAAAGCTTTGAAGAAGTATCTCAAAACTTAGCATGGACAAGAGCAATGAAGGAGGAGATCGCCGCACTAGATCAAAATCAAAACTGGGAACTTGTGCCGAAGCCAAAAGATGTGAAACCTATATCATGTAGATGGGTTTATAAAATAAAGCATCGCATAGATGGGTTGGTGGAGAGGCATAAAGATCGTTTGGTAGCTCGAGGATTTACTCAAGAATATGGTTTGGATTATGATGAAACTTTCAGTCCAGTGGCGAAGTTTACAACTTACGAGTCTTACTTGCACTTGCTGCTAGCAAAGATTGGAATTTGTGGCAGATGAATGTTAAAAATGCATTTTTACATGGGGAGCTGGATCGGGAGATTTACATGGCTCAACCAATGGGTGTCCAAAGTCAAGAGCACCCTAGATATGTTTTTAAGCTGCGGAAAGCGCTCTATGGATTAAAGCAATCACCAAGGGCCTGGTAAGGTAAAATTGCTGAATTTTTAACTCAAAGTGGTTATTTAATTACATCTGCAGATTCAAGTTTGTTTGTCAAAGTCGATGGAGGGAAGCTAGCTATAGTGCTAGTATATGTTGATGATTTGATTGTAACTGGGGATAATGAAGAAGAAATCATTCAAACGAAGGAAAATTTATCTGTCTGATTTCATATGAAAGAACTTGGATAGCTTAATCATTTTCTTGGTTTGGAGGTTGATCGTACTCGAGGAGGAATTTTTCTTCATCAACGAAAGTATTCCATAGACTTGTTGAAGAAATTTGGAATGTTGGAGTGCAAGACAATCGCAATTCCAATTGAACCAAATGTCAAAATATGTGCACACGAAGGAAAAGATTTAGAAGATGTGACAAAGTATCGGCAATTGGTAGGTAGTCTGATTTATTTAACTCAGACTCGACCCAATATTTCTTTTGGAGTTGGTGTGATGAGTCGCTACATGCACAATCCAAAGAAGCACCATATGGAGGCTGCTCGACGAATGCTAAGATATGTGAAAAGTACAATTGGTTATGGTCTTCTGCATAAAAGAAGTGAAGAATGCAAGTTGGTTGGTTACTGCGACTCTGACTATGCAGGAGATCATGATACTCGTCGTTCAACTACTGGATTTGTGTTTAAACTTGGAACTGGAGCAGTTTCTTGGTGCAGCAAAAGGTAGCCAACGGTGTCACTGTCAACAACAGAAGCTGAGTATCGGGCATCAGCAGTTGCAGCTCAAGAAAGTACATGACTTATGCTGCTGATGAAAGATTTAAAGCAACCAGTTGGCTATGCAGTTTCCTTGTTCTGTGACAATCAGTCAGCAATCAGTTTAGCTGAAAATCCCGTCTTTCATGCAAGGACTAAGCATGTGGAAATACATTACCACTTCATCAGAGAAAAAGTGTTACAAGGAGAGATCAACTTGAAACATATTAAAACAGAACAACAAATTGCAGACTTGTTCACAAAAGTCTTATGTGCCAATAAGTTCGAAAGTTTTCGTCAGGAGCTAGGCCTTGCTAAGACTAGAGCTGATGTCAAGATGAGGTGTTAAAGTCGTACAACATCAGCATATTTTCTTTAGTTTGACTAAGTGTTGCAGTAGCTATTTTCTAGCTGTTAGTTGTCACTTAGTTATTTAATTAGTTCCTGATATTTTCCTAGTTGTAGTTAGTGCAGATTTGTTTTCCTAGAGTTTAGGGCAAGTAGTTTAGTGGGATTATGATTCCACAAATTTCTGTAAGCCTATATTAGGCCACTAAACGTATTAAATAAAACAACCTG
>NW_006239090.1:374767-399165 GCF_000226075.1 Solanum tuberosum | reverse complement strand
CTATTTTCTAGCTGTTAGTTGTCACTTTGTTATTTAATTAGTTCCTGATATTTTCCTAGTTGTAGTTAGTGCAGATTTGTTTTCCTAGAGTTTAGGGCAAGTAGTTTAGTGGGATTATGATTCCACAAATTTCTGTAAGCCTATATTAGGCCACTAAACGTATTAAATAAAATAACCTGCAACCCCTTCTCTGCAAAATAGTTTCACTGTTTTCTCTTCTCTTTCTTCTTCTCTGTTATTTGTCTTTTGATTATTGAGCTTCCTGTTGGGTTTTGTTCATCACACACAAATGAGGATTCATGGTGGAGATAGAATGTGAATGTTGCTGAATATAACTACAGTTCATGTTCTATACGGCAAAGCCAATCCACAGCAAATGATGAATATGTTACAATACATATATGGGAGGTAAGTAGTTTATACAATCAGAATCTATATAACAGATACTAAGCACTAACCTACCGAATGATCAGGGAAAACTTAAAGAGGATGATATGAAAAATGCTTGGACATGAATCAGAGGTTAGCTAATTAAGGACACTTGGATTATCACTGTCAGATTTCTCTATCCTGGTATGTGTTTGGGGGAATTTGGCCTTTGAAGCCTCATTAGATAGGGTAGGTCAGTTTGCCAGGGTAAAACATTATATTGTAAGGCGAAATACGGGACTTCGTACAACGCGAGAGAGCTGTGGTAGAATCAAATTTAAAGGAAAGAAGCAACTTAACCACTAAGACAAAATGGAAAAAGAAATAGGGGTTGGCATATAAGCTTATAAAAACACGGGATAAGGAAAATAGTTCAATACTGAATTATTTCACTTGCACTTCAGTGTATATAGTAGTAATGCTTAACAATTTACTGGGGATTCCTTTAGTAGTTGGTGTGGTCTTTCTTATTTCTTGATGTGCAAATATTTTTTTAATACTTGAATCGTGTAAAACAATTACCTCTTCAATACAATGAAGTGAAGTTGTGCTTATGATGAATAGGCATGTAGTTGTCTATTAAGGAAACAAAAACTTTGAGTTAATTCATGTGGATTGAAGATACTCAGAGCTCCGGGCAGCGATACCAGTACCTCTTCAAATACTACAAAGAATGTGCAAGCAATAGAAGATCAACCTGTGCAGCTTGATATTGATATTGGTAGTAGATATTATAGCCCTGATGAGGCCAGCCATGATAGAGAAGATTGATGTGGTCCGCTGATTCGCGTGAAAAAGAACGGTATAACATATGCAGCTTGCTATTAATTCTTCTTCCACAAAGGCAGTTTGGTTTCTTTTTGTACCTCACTTTTGGATGAGTCATCTTCTATCAAACTACAGGTAACCTTGCAATCTTCTCACTGCATAATTTGGGGTCATTTAAGATTGAGTCACATGTTCTATAGTTTTCTCTACAATGATTGTTTTTTAGTGACATGTCTGAAGCTAACAAACTTTGTCCTGCTAACTATGTGCCATATTCGTTTCGATAGGGTGCTGGAGAGTCAACAACAAACAAAGTGAGCCAAGGGAAAACACTTCGTGGGGGAAGACTTTATCTTCCAAATCCGGTATTATTCTATGGTATGTCATACAGATGCATCTTGGGACGGCATAGTTAATACACATTTGGAGTTGCTTCAGCAATTAGAAGATACCCTTGCTCATACACATTTGGAAGTTGCTGCAGCAATTACAAGATACCCTTACTATAAAGGGTGTACAAAGTCTAAACGCTAAAGGGATAATGGATGATCAAGGGTAAAATTAATGAGGATCACAAGAAAATATTGTACACATGCGGCTGAAGAAAAAAATGATAGTTGGTGTTTCTGTTTGTTTGTGCTTTTATAGTCTTGGTTCCGAATGGATTTTGACAAGTGATTCTGCACCCCCGTAGTTAGGGAATTGGTACATCGTGGGAGCATGGTGATCGGCTCAAAATTGAGCTAACCAAGCAAGAGAAACATTATAAATTAAAAGGCCAAGGAAATAAAGGTGGGCATTTAAGTTTGGTGCAACGCGTATAATACTTGATTGTATTAATCAGCTATATGCTAATGCTGACCATGCTCTTTGGATCTCAATAATATGAAATGTTAAGTAACGGCATTTACTAAGGATTAGATGAAAAATACAAGTTGTTAGGATGCTCAGAAATTTTGCAAGGAGTAATTTTATCGTTAACCCCGTTTACACTAGCATTTAAATGAGCTTATGAATGCAATTATTGACAGCCTTATGGGGAGTTTCATTGCCTGAAGTCTATCAATAGGTGTATGATAATGTTTAAACTTGGTTACTTCCAAGAATTACTAAGCTGATACTTTATGAAAATGGAGAACTAAAAGAAAATTCTCTATTTCAAAGCTAATGGATTAGCCTACAAGGTGTCGTATTAGTTGAGATTGCTATAATACTATGTGAAAAACTATGTGGTTTCCCATTCTTGTGGGAAAATGTCTGAACTTACTATAGAATCCATCTAAAAATACAACAATTGTTTATTATCCCTATAATACCAGTTGAATATAATATAAAACTATTCATTTACCATTCAAGATGGACTACATGTACATAGTTTCCCAGTTTTTTGTAAATATTACATGTCTCAGATGTTTGGTCAACAATATGTTAATATGACAAGTTAAAATTAAGAATAAATTATTCAATGTATTATTCAGAACATTAAATCATTACATGTCTTAGACGATTATTGGTCAGCAATATGTTAATATGACAAGTTAAAATTAAGAATAAATTATTCAATGTATTATTCAAAGACTCGCTGGGGAAAAAGTGGGAGCAAACCTTAAACCATATCGGGGTAACAACTACAGTACAAAATCAATAAAATGTGACCTAATTGGGTAGATTACTCCCGCGCGAAACGCGGACAATTTACCTAGTATATTCTATAATTTAATAGAAAAAAATTGCATTGTGGTAGGAAGGCGACCAGTCGCCATCCGTCAAACTACCTTTCTTGCTGTCTAATAAAATTGAACTAAGGAATATCATTAGTAACTTTATTGTAAGCCAATCCAAATACTCTTTCATGTATTTTCCCTTTTAAGAAGACTTTAGTGTAGTCTACAACTGAACAGTCTCTCTGAGCAACTGATCGTACTGAGCCATGTCTTACATTCCACCACACAAGAGGCACACAAAGGGTTCGCCGTCGCGGGAACCAACTCCCGCACCGGAATCCCTCATACCTGCCTTCAGAAAAAACCTGAATTTCAAGAGAAAGGAAAAGTTTCTGTTTGAGATCCGTTATGCTCATGGTGCAGTTAGGAAATGGTTCCCTGTTGGTTTGACTGATGATTCTCACTTTTCATCTCTTGTGAAGCTCCAACATCTTTCTATCGACCGAAAATCTGACGAAAATCCTTTTCGTTTGGTCCTAATGCAAGGTACTACTACTTTTTTGTTCTTTTTCTGCAAAATCTGAATTTACAGATTTTCTAGAGTTTGGTAGATCAGGGTTTCAAATAATTTAAAATCCTTTTGTCTGTTTTTGAGATCTTAATTCTGTAATATAAGTACTTTTTTAGGTTGCAGTGGAGGAACAAATGAGCTTATGGATGAGCCATGGCGTTTGGTGGCTAATAGTGTGATGGAGGACTTACTTTTGTCATTTCAACATGAGAAATGTGAAATGGAGGAATCTAATATGGAAGAATTGAAGCTGAGTCTAGTTGCTCGTTTTGGAAGAATTCTGTTTCATGGGTTAGTATTGTTCATTTCTCATAATCAGTTTTATTCAAATCCATTTTATTATAGTACACAATTTTTTGTCTTGTTAGGCAAATTAGAACTTACCTAAAACTAGAAGTTATGTCAATCGCTAACTTATTTTACTTTGACATGTAACTCTTTTAACTTTTCTCCTAGATGTTATGATGTTTCTTCTTTTGCGGTGTCTGAAGCAGTACTTTGTTGAGTCGATTAAATCCAGTGTGTGTTTAACATGTAATCCTCCTCAAATTCTCTGTCTTGTAGGATTTCTGCAAAAAGTCAAGAATCCCTGAAAAGTAACCTATTAAGTGAAAATACGTTGAGGCAAATGAGAAAATCTTTCTATACCAATGTTCCTCTTTCAAATATGGAATATATACGAAACCTTGCAGTTCAAAAACTTGACTTAGAATGTGTAGAGGAGAAGGAATTATACTACGTCAAGGTAATATTTTCATGTTTCTAACAAGTTTCTTTCTCTTTATGTGTTGGTTCTTTTAGTAGTATCCCTTGTGCTTTGTAGCTTTCAGACAACATGCGTGCTGATTCAACTGTCACCTGCAAATGTACGGTGGTCAAGGATCAGGAGAAAATTCAGCTCCATAAGGTTAGTCCTCCGTTCCCCGGTTCTTAATGAACTTGTAAGATGCCCAATTAACTGTTTATTTTCCAACTAGCAAAACAACATTAATTGTTGTCATGAACATATTTACCTCCTCTTTCTTACCTATCTTTTTGCATGCTTTACTTCTTGCAGTTTGTCATTCCTTATCAATCTTCTGACGCTACGCCTTTTCTTTTAGATTGAGCTGAACCAAGTACGCAACATGGTTGCAGACATGAGCTGTCTTGGCAAAAGCTTAGACCTGAGGTTGATGTTACATACCAAGAAAATCATGATGGGTTTATCTGTAAGTTACTTCATTTTGGATCAAATATCTTGAAGGTCATAGGTCCTTTACTCGTATTTGTAAGTTCCACCCAATATTTGGATTTATATTTTCCGAAACTGGAAACATCTCCATTTAATTACTCTTGGTTGAAATTTCTTGTTTTTTCATGTTTCGTGGATTTGGGGAAGGGTTAGATGTTTGTGAACAGCAAAGTGAATAGCCTATTGGGCTGACCCTATGAACTCCAGTAGGGTTAAGATGCTCAAATACTGCGCGTTATTGGAGTCCTCTAGTTACTGGATTGAGCTAGATATGAATCATTTCTACAATGAAATCCAAAGGAGGGCAAGTAGAAGAGAGAAAAAAAGGAAAAGGATACAGAGGCAAAAAGTAGAAATGAAGATATTCTTCATAGCGTTATTGGAGTCCTCTAGTTACTGGATTGAGCTAGATATGAATCATTTTCTACAATGAAATCCAAAGGAGGGTAAGTAGAAGAGAGAAAAAAAGGAAAAGGATACAGAGGCAAAAACTAGAAATGAAGATATTCTTCATATGCATTCAAGTGTTAGTGTGGTTACTTAATGAATTTGATTTGCTTTGGGATCTCAAAGTAGCTACCCTTATCCTAATAAGATTTAAGGGCTTCGAAAACCCAACCAAAGGTGAAGTTACACACCAAGTAATCAAACTTCCTTTAGTTGGAAAATGAGGTATCCTTTGATGTTTCTTCAAGTCTAATGCCTTTAAATTGTCCAGTCATATAGTACCAGGGATGATACTTTTGATATTTACATTGGCAAGTACAGGTATTAACAAAACCCATAGATTTTAGAGTACCAGTGAATTTTGTCTGCACTTTTAATGTCCATATTTTACCTCCACTCCAGTGAACAAGGACCTTTTCCTGTGTAACTTATTTTATATGCACGTTAATTTCCATCTTCTCATCATGACTTCTGCACTCTCAACTGAAAGGACACCGGTAGTGTTATCTCTATAGCTTAAGAATGTGTTCTTATATAGATTACTCTCTGCTTTTTTCCAGGATGATGAGATCAATGAAATTAAAAATCTTATTGGTTCTGCCGTTTTGGACTCAGAAGTTAAGGGTGGGTTGAGATGGCCCTTTGGCGAGGATTCTTCAGGGAGTCAATATGCTGTTACCGGTGTCTGGCACACAACTGCAAAATCATATGGAAATTCGTCAATTAGGCTTAAGCTTAGACATGCAGATCGATTTGATTTCAGATCTTCAACTGGTGAGGTTTCACAGGAAGCTAACCTGAAAATGCCTGGGATTTTATCCCAATTGCAGGTAGGTTTTCTATTCCTGATGAGCAATTATGTATATTTCTGTTGGTAATACATTTGGATCCAGTTCAGTTAAAATTTTATCACTGGTTCCAATCTGGTTCATTTCTGTCGGAAATTATCCAACTTTTTGTATGTATTCAAAGAATTTACATTAAAAAAGTTATAATTCAGATTTACAGCAGCTCATGTTAGCGAATGGTTTCATAACTGGCATGTGCTAAGGATATATAAACAAGACCATGCAGTGTCTCTTCATTGTTGAATTGATAAGCCTTTCTGTTTTGTTCCTTCCCTACTGAAATAATTAAGTTAATTATATTTTCTTACCGAAAATGCAGGAGCAAACGATTGATGAAAAGCTGGTGCTTAAAATGCTTGAAGACAACTTGAAGTTAATATGGGATCACTGTTTGTCTGATGGTTCTTCAAGCTGTTCATGATTCATGGTCCTTCACATTTGTTTTTTGCAGAAACTGCTCGATTCACAAGTTATGTTCGGTTGGTGAAGAAAGTTTACCTTTTGTATTTTGTGGCGGTGGGGTGGAATGTATTGATGTAGATTCGGTTGGTGAAGAAAGTTTTGTTATTTTGTGCCTGGTGGAATGTATAGATGTAGATAACTGAATTTTAAACCCAAAACGCTGAAGTGTATTTTGCACAATGTAGATTGTGTATGGAATGAAATGAATCAAGGCCTCTGATGTTAGTGGCATCAGTAAGGAACACTGGATTGTAAATAGTTGTGTTGTGTTAACAATGTACTGGATCGAACTTGTTATTAACGTTCTGTTGAGTTAACATATTTGATTTTGCATTCTGGAAATACACTAGGTATTCCTCAAATTGTGTGCTCTTGATTTTTTTGTTCCTGGTAAGAAGTCTTTAAAGACTAATCTTTCTTCCTTTCTATGTATGGAGCAAATAAGTTTTTGCTCTTCTACATATCAAATGTTTTTAAACAACTCTCCATGCTCTTTTTTCTCTCAATGTCTATTATCTTTTGCTAATGAACAGAAAAATGGGTAATCCGCAAAGAGGATCTTGGTGAAATAGTGCAAATCGTGGCCCCATAAGGAATAAGTTACTTATTATTTAAACTCCATGGGCTAAATATTGGAAACTAAACCACATTAAATCTTGGCAGACTCGAGCAGAAGAAGAAGATACAAAAATATGCATATTTTAATTTATACAAGAATGGGTATATACATCGAATTCCAGTAAATACATAGTAAACAAAATTTTAATCGGATAAGGAGAATCAAGAGTGTTCTTCTGTACAACAGACAACAACAATGGATCATTCTTATCATAAATTTACACCACCATAATACAACAAATCACTAATGTTCAAGAACCAAAATGTGGTTTCACAAACAGGAAGCAGCTTTGCTAGCTGCACATCATCGAGCTAAAAACAATGTTCGAAAAAAATCAAAATGTGTTTCTCCCAACAGAATAATTAAGCATTCAAAATCAAAGATACTTTGATGTTAAGTTTCAGACAGGAATGACTGACCAACTGAATGTGATCTCCTTAATACAGGTAATGCACTATGCTCCGCGGCTTTCTAAAACAGAAAGACAAGTTAGAATGAACTTTTCTAAAGTGTGTTTTACTATATTGTACGTGTATTTTTTACATACCTTATCGGACAATGTGTTTTTCAAGACTTTCTCCATCTCCTCAACGACAACCTCTATAGTTGGACGACCTTTGCTTGATTTGGAAACACAGAGCACTGCAATTTGAAGTATGGACTCGAAATCCACACTGTTTACTTCACCTTTTAGTTGCCGGTCCTCAAAGTCTTTTAGTTCACGTTTACGCATGCTCACATCCTTTGCCTGATTAATGGTAGCTTTTGGTTAATTATCACTGCTAATTTATTCTATAAGCTTAAAAAATTGAGGTAGGGAGAGCATACTTTTCTTGTTAGTTGGTCTCTGGCATCCAAATCAAGTTCAATCACTTTCTGGCCTGAAAGAACCTGTAAAGCTACTATACCAAAGCTGTAAACGTCACTTGCACAGGTGAACTTCGCGTTACTCATATATTCTGGATCCATATAACCTATCGTCCCTCGTACATCTGTGGACACTTTGCTCTCTTCCATTCCCAACATCTTTGCCAGCCCAAAATCTGATAGCTTTGCTTCCAAATCCTCTGTTAAAAGGATATTTGTAAGCTGCACACGTCATAATTCACAAAAATAAAGTAAATATATATTGATCATAAGAAATACAATTCAAGAGAAATGATTTACTAGCTGATACCTTAATATCTCTATGAACAATGAATCCATCTATGTAGCAGTGGAGATACCTCAATGCAAGTGCACAATTTCTTAAGATTTTTACCCTTTGTTCCCAACTTAAGACTCTCTTTACTAAAAGATTTTTAACACATTGATTAGTAAGGGTGATTACGATCGATCTTGAAAAATTACTCTACTCTCTACTTACTCAGAAGATGTTGAGCTAGATTTCCAGCACAGCAATACTCGTAGACTAAATATTGTTCACCGTTTTCAATGCAACACCCAAAGAGGCAAACAAGATTAGGATGTCTGACTCTGGAAAGATTCTCGAGTTCTCTACTGAAAGAATCGGATGTGTTACTTCTATATATCTGCTTGATAGCAACTACTTGTTCACTGGGAAGAACCCCTTTGAAAACTTTCCCTGCACTACCGCGTCCCAGGAATTTCTTCTCATCTATATAATTTATCGCGTTCTCAATCTCAGCTTTTGAGAAAGTATATAGCCCTGGACAAGAAGCAAAAATCTTTGGCTTTGAAAGAAGAAGCTTTAGTCTAGCCCTAGCATTTCTTGTTACATACTTAACAAGAAATATCGCCATCATCATCACAAATATTGCTAAAACAATTGCAACCAATGCTTTCGCCAAAGAATCTGCATTTTATTTAGTCAATTAATTTGTACTCCATAAGATTATGAAACAATTAGTGCTACCTACTTTGTCGAAATCTCATACTTACATTTGATTTTAATGTACTCTTCACTTGACTTATCTGTACAAAGAAAGATATTAGTAAACATTGCAATTAATTAAAACTAATGTCATTAATTTCCTCACCTAAAGTATTCAGCCCTGGCAAACATCTGAAGAAATTATCGATTAAAGAGGGATCGTTTAATTTTGTGGTAGTAACTGAAATGACAACAGCCACAAGACAAATAGCTCTCTCTGTTTCATTATCTTTCGCATTAAACTGATTGAGGAAATGATCCCTCGTAGACTTGATGGCACTCGTGCAATCCTTGCAAGCATGGTCGAAGTTGGAGGAAGTGAAACTTGAACAGTTATCCGACATCCTTAAAATTGTGATCCTGCACAATACTTGTCAAAGAAAGGATAGAACATTGGCTGCTTTGTTGATAGAGGGAATTAAGTCCACATTTATCGATGTAAACAGAGGGCTGGTGCTCAAAGGATCCAGAGGCGCAACGTCCCCATTGATCTTTATGGAGGAAGAGGTTCCCTTGTTGAATTGCTTGCTTAGCTAATGCCTGTGTGAAGAAGTTGAGGGCATTTTGGCAGCATCTTGTGGTGGGGAAACTGTCCCATTCATGGATGATTTCTTCATCAATAGCAATGCATTTCATTTTGAAGTGCTAATAGGTGCAACACATAATCATATCATATTATATTTAAGGGAAACTGCTCAAATATGCCATCGAACTTTAAGTAAAGACTCATTTATACCATCCGTTAAAACTTTGGTTCATTTGTGTCATTTCCGTTTGAGAAAAGACTCATTCATGCCATTATTTTTAAAAAGAAAATATAAATGATTTTGCAATACCATTTTTTCCACGTGGCCTCTTATTAGAGGTGTATCATCAAAAAATTTCCCACCCTTTAATCCATTTAGAATTAAAATCTGGACCCATTTTTACTAATCCGACCCACCCTTTTGCTTATCTCTTTTTGAACTGACCCACCTTTTCTCTTCTCTCTTTTTTGAACAGAATTGTTTGTTTTCAATGTTACTCCGGCGAAGAAAGTCATGTAACTTCCACCTCTTAGAGGAGGAGCCAGTGGAGCTTCGCTTCTTAAACAGTTAAGATGGAGATTCTTCCATCAATATCGGCCTCCACAAGCAATATGTTCTCGAAGGAATTCCTTTTAGGTCGTTGGCTTCCGACGAGGAAGACCATGACGCAGTTTCACAATCATCCATGAAAAGCTTCCTTAATGAAACTCGAATTGACTTTGGCGGAGTTTGAAACCTTCTCCAAATAACAATTGAATTTGACGTTGTATAATAATGTATCTCTGTTGAAATGGTGAAAGTTGAACGAATCTGACTGTTATAGAAGATTTTATCAGTAGAAATAGTTGAAAATTGATGTTCCATCACAAACGCAAACTCTAAATCATCATCTTTGTTTACTTGATTTTCATCACTCTCCTCGTCATTATCATTAAAGCAAAATTTGGAATTATGATCATAAGAGGGAGGTCTGGTTGGCATTAAAGGGTGTGGATTTTAATTTAAAACTTAATTAATTTTAAATGGGTTAAATGGAGGGCCGGTTTAATTTTGGTGATGTAGACCTCTAATAAGAGGCCACGTGGCAAAAATGGTATTGCAAAACCATTTATATTTTATGTTTAAAAATAATGGCATGAATGAACCAAACTTTTAACGGATGACATAAATGAGCCTTTTCTTAAAGTCCAATGGCATATTTGAGCCCATTCCCTATATTAAAAGTGGGAAGGTTTTATTTTCAAAGTTAGATTACAAAAATGACCTTTGCTAATTTTTTCCATTAAAAAAAGAGTCGGACTATCTCTTGAATATAAAATCTGGTATAATCTTCTGTTGAATAGGTAGTCTTTACCGGAAAGAAATGGGCTGATTTAGTCACCCGATCTATAATCACCCAAATCGAATCGTGATGTCTACGAGATCGCGGAAAGCTAGTAATGAAATCCATATTAATCATCTCCCATTTCCATTCTTAAAGATCTATATTCTGAGCCATACCACCGGGTCTTTAGTGCTCTACCGACAATTTGGACATTTAGCAACAGACTCTCTTCATACTACTCCACCAATAGTCTTCTCTCAAGTCGTGGTACATTTTCGTGGAACCGGGATGAATTGAATACCTGGAACTATGAGCCTCTGCCACAATCCTCTCTTGGAGTTCATCCACCCTTGGTACACACAATCTACCTAGATGCCTCAACATACCATCTCCCCCTTGTTCAAAAGCCATCACTTTTTGCTTATGAACATTTGCTTTTAGCTCAAGCAAAACAGGATCTTGTTCTTGTTTCTCCTTCACTTTAGACACTAGTGACGATTCAACCCCATTCATCACCACAACTCCACTTTCATTAGAATCCAATAGACGGACTCCCAATTGGGAAAATCTATGAACTTCCTTAGCTAATTCTTTCTTGCCTTCCTCAAATGGGCAGTACTACCCATAGATAACCTGCTCAAAGCATCATCAACAACATTAGCCTTACCTGGATGATAGAAAATACTCATGTCATAATCCTTGAGTAACTCCAACCACCTCCTATGTGTGAGATTAAGCTCTTTCTAGCTGAAAACATAATGAAGGCTCATGTGATCGGTGAACACATCTACATGAACACCATAGAGATAGTGACACCCTATTTTCAAAGCAAACATTACAGTTGCCAACTAAAGTTCATGAGTCGGGTAATTCTTCTCGTGAACCTTAAGATATCTGGAGGCATAGGCTATAACCTTACCATTTTGCATCAATACACAACCAACCAAGTCCAACTCTGGATGCATCACAATAAACAATAATGCCGTTTGTACCCTCTGGTAGGGTCAACACTAGGGCAGTAGTTAACCAAGTTTTCAATTCCTGAAAACTTTCTCACAAGCTTCAGACCATTGAAACTTTACTATTTTCTGAGTCAACTTAGTCAATGGGGATGAAATAGATGAAAACCACTCGAGGAACCTTCTATAGTAACCAACCAATCCCAAGAAACTCCTTATGTCAGTTGGAGATGTGAGTCTGGGCCATTTCTGTAGTGCTTCTATCTTCTGAGTGTCAAATCGAATCCTTTCACCAGATACAATGTGGCCTAAGAACTCCACAGACTCAAGACAAAACTCACACTTAAAAAACTTAGCATACAACTCTCTATCTTTGAGAGTTTGGAGGACTATTCTGAGATGACTAGCATGATCCTCCTCATTCCTCGAATAAATAAATCAATGAATATGATAACAAAGATGTCAAGATACGACTTAAACACTATGTTCATATGATCCATGAATGTTGTAGGATCATTAGTCAAACCGAAAGACATAACAAGAAACTCATAATGACCACAACGGGTCCTGAATGTTGTCTTCAAAATATCACTCTCTCTTACTTTCAACTAATGATAGCTAGATCTGAGGTCTATCTTAGAAAAACAAGTGGTACCCTGAAGTTGATCGAAAATATCATCTATTCTCAAAAGAGGATACTTATTCTTATAGTGACCTTGTTCAACTAGCAGTAATCGATACACTTCCTAAGAGAACCGTCTTTCTTCCTCACAAATAACAACGGAGCTCCCCAAAGTGAGATACTTGGTCGAATGAAACCTTATCAAGAAGTTCTTTCAACTGCTCTTTTAACTCTTTCAAATTAGTTGGAGCCATTCTAAATGAAGGAATGGAGATAGGTCGAGTATCAGGAATAATGTCTATGCCGAAGTCTATTTCTCTCTCAGGAGGGACTCCGGGAAGATTATCTGGGAAGACCTTTGGGAACTCACTCACAACTCAAGCTGGCTGAATAGGCAGTGTCTTAACATTACAGTCATTAACTCGGACTAAGTGATAGATGCACCCCTTAGAGACTAACTTTAGGCCATAAGGTATGAAATGAAACGACCCTTAGGCACTGCTGAACTACTCCTCCACTCTAAATCTGGCTCATTAGGAAATTGAAACTTGACTACTCGGGTACTACAATCAACCGAGGCACAACAAGCATGAAGCCAGTCCATACCTAGAATAACATCAAAACCCACCATGTCTAGCTCGACTAAGTCAACCATGGTGTCCTTGTGATTGACAGAGATGACACAATCACAATAAACTCCTTCTGCTATAATAGACACACCAACAAGTGTGGAAACACTGAAGGGCTCAAGAATTCATTCGGGAAGAATATCAAATCTCATAGAAATATACGGAGTCACAAAAGATAGACTCGCACCTGGATCAAGTAATGTCTGAACATCAAAAGTAAAGACTTTGATCATACCAGTGACAACATATGGTGAATTCTTCTGCTCTTGGCGACTGCTAATAACATACAGACGGTTTGCTCCTCCGTATGTCCCTGAAGTACCTCCTCTTGGAGCATCTCTATCTACTGGAGCCGCTGAAGAAGATTGGGCTCTATTGCCCCCATTACCATTACCTGCCTGTTCTTAGGGCACTCTCTCATGAAGTGATTTGTCTGCCCACACTTGAAGCAACCATTGGAGCCTTTAAGACATGCTCCTGGGTGATTTCTACCACACTTAGCACATGTAGGAGTCCAATTAGCCCCTTGGGCCACACTACCCTGAGACTAGGTAGGTCTAGCTCTGGAATTCTAGGAGTTATGGTTCCTGAACTCACCTCTATTCTTTGGTGCATGTGCATTAGATAATGATGGAGCAGACCCAGTTGGCCTTTGCTGAAAAGATGACCGGTTCACGTTTTCGGTCTTCTGGTGTCCGGACTCATGACATATTGTCTTGGCCCTCAAACTGCGGAACTCCTCTCTATCTTTCCATTTATCTTTCTCAACTTGCTGCACATTGATCATAAGCCTGGATATGTCCATGTCTCCTATCAACATAGCTGTCTTACCCTCTTTGCTTGACAAGAGAGACAACCTAGACATAAACAAACTCATCCTGCTTCTCATATCTGTCACCATCTCCAGAGCATAACCGGACAATTGGGTGAACTTGAGGCTGTACTCATGCATACTCATGGACTTTTCTTTCAAAAATTCTCTCACCTTTGCTTCCCTCAGTTCATGGGGAAAGAACCACCCCAAGAAGGCACTTTCAAATACCGCCCAACTCAAAAGTGGTGCCCCTTCGGCCCTACTCTTCTTCCATGGGTCGTAACATATCCTAGCAACCCCCCTTGAGTTGTTATAAAGCTAACTTCACACGCTCAACATCAATAACTCGCATAACCTCAAACATTTTCTGCAGTTCCTCTACAATGTTTTCCAGATCCTCAGCGAAATTTGACCCTGTGAATTCTGGGGATTTATTTTCAAGAACTCATAGATTCTGAATGTATCATCCACATCCTAACGAACCCCTTTCTGCTGACCAACTTGGTTTACTACTACTTGACTCAATATTCAGATTGCATCCCGAAACTCAACATTAGTGACCTCTCCTTGAGAGGGTTGCGCTTCAGGTGCATTGGGTACCCCTTGATCTTGAGGATCACCATTTCTTCTTGCAGGACGTTCTCGAACAGCTCTACATGGAGGCATGATCTGAAAAGATATGCGCAAGCATGAATTAGAAAGAAACTTTTATAGAGTTGAACTCTATCGCATGAAAATGAGTAAGAAGTAAGTGAAATGTTTTCCTAAATGTTGTAGAATCATAATTTTAGATTTGACACGCTTTACACCAATAACTAAGACACTACAGACACGGCTTCATAGACACCATGAGACTCTTAAACTTTGTGCTCTTATACCAAGTTCGTCACGCCCCGAGCCTACACGCTAGACGTGGCCGGTGCTCGAGAACCATCACTGGTCCCCAAGAAAACCCTTAGGCTGGCTCAATACTTAGTGGAAATCTTACTCAACGATATAAGAACTCAAATGCAAAGATTTACTAATAAGATATCATTTATATGATAGTTTAATTCAAACCTGTTTAAAATACTCAAATAACATAAGTGTTCAACTTAAAGTCTTTAAAACATCAAAAAGGGAAATGGGAAAGGACTCCTCAATTACTACTGTATATAAAGCCTCTAAATACAATGATAGAAGTTGAGACAAGACCCATGACATCCTAACAAACTGAAATCTAGATGTGGCCCCCTCCGGAAGCAAGCAAGCTTGCCAAAGCTAACTAGAACTGCAAGTGGTATCAACGGAGCACCTTTGATGACCCTGAACACCTATATCTGCATCATGAAAAGATGCAGATCGAATGACGTCAGTACATTAAATGTACGAGCATGTAAGGGGAACATTGAAACATAAATATATAGCTTGAATTGATAGAAAGGGAATACATACTCACCTCATCTCAACTCAACTCAACTCAATATGAAAGCAATGATAATAAGATAAAATATATAAAGCTTTGTAAATAGTAGACAAGAATTCAAGATGTATACAATAATAAACTCTTTACTCTTATTTGGAAGATTCTCTAATCAACAATGCCTAAACATCACTATGAGCTACGTGATGATACAACGCCTCGCCCACACTGCCAGAACTGTCCTATACCTTGCTGGGGTATAGAACGCCTCAACTAAGTGGATCCATTAAGCTATGCTTAAAAGTAATAAGGTATCGTCTAAAAGGTACGATCATTTACCCATGTTGGCTACATGGTTTATGAGGAATGTTAGTTGTCTGAACTCATCCTCATATCACTGCTCAATACTACTCCCAATAATATATATAATTCATGCTCAAATGTATAGAACATAACTTTTTCTCAACTTAAGGTTACTACTCAAAAGAGGTAATACTCAAAAACTCCTCATAAACTCATTTAGAAAATAATGTTTCTCTCTTTAGAAATGTGAAAGTGTTTACACTTGGAAATACTTAGTTCCCTTATACTCATTTTGAAACATGCAAGACAACTCTCCTCATTCTCGTACTCATTTACTCACGTTTTGATTCAAGTTCTAGCAGATTGTAAAATACTTCTCAAAATGACTCAAAAGGTTCCTCGAACTTTCCTCTTAATCTTTACTTAAATTTAAAATGTAAATTTAAGAGTTTTTATTAGGATATGTAGGATCTCTCAAGGATTAATGAAGACTTCAAGAGTTCTTATCAAGGAGATAACGAAAGCTCGACTCAAAGGAACAAGTACGGAATGAAGAACGGAGAAGAAAGTGGCCTGACGACCCTGGCGCAGGGCGCCAGGCCTCAAACTACTGAAGGTAGTTTTGGGAAGGTAGTTTGGGGAAAACTATTGGTGTGGTGCGCCAGGCCCCAAACTATTGAACAATAGTTTGGGCGCACTGCTGGCACGACGCCCCACCCCTCTCCCCAGATTTTTGATGAATTTTCTTGCTCTAATTCAAGGCCTAACTCATCTAGAATAGAATGGTTTACTCTCAACTCGTTTGGATTCATAAACCCAACACAAACTCAAAAAAATTCCACACAAAAACCATCAAGAACAACGCTCATTCGCAAGATCCTCACCTCAATAATTCAAAAACCTCAATTGTTAAAGAATGGGGTAAAAACTCAAGAACTTCACAAGAATGTCAATATACAGAATCTCATGGATGAATTCATAAATGGAATTACATGATTGGCGTGATGGTGAAAAAACCCAACAGTATGAAAGCTTACATACCGCAAAGAACACTTGTTGTTGGCAAAATCTTCAAGTTTTTGAAAGAACAGTTGAAACCCTTCTTCTTCTCCTCTTGAACTTGCTCTAAAAACCCCTAATGCTTTTGGATCGAATAAAATTGATCTAAATCAGTTTAGACCCCTATTTGGGTAAGAGAAAAGCGTGTTAGGCAAGTGAGGTAAGGAAAAGACCAAAATACCCCTTCTTAAAATGGATTAAAATTCCTTAAATAGTGATGTTGTACTCAAATAGGCATAACTCCTTCATCTGAGCTCGGAATTCAGCAAACTCGGTGGCGTTGGAAAGATGACTTAAAAACTTCGATTTGATAACTCATGGACCACCTAAATCCTTATGTGCTAAAAGATATGGTCATTTGAAGTTGATCCAAAAACTCAAAATTTGAAGAGTAACTTGTATGAAATCTCAATTAAGCTCTTTTGAAGTTCGAGGTGTTACAAGAGGGGAATAATTTCCTTAAGGGGATACTGTGCATTTAGTAGGCTTGATTTGTTCCTTTATGTTTCATATTGTTACAGATCCTGGTATGTTTTTTAAAGTCATTATTTTATGCTTATGTTATTAATTGTTGTTATTGAGTACAAGCTTTAAACTTCGTAGTTTATGTTTCTGCAAAGTTATTGTTATAAGTATTTGTTAGTACAGATTAAATAACACATGTTAATTAAGTATTCACATAAGTTTTTACTACTGGAATTGTTGAAGGTACAACAAAGAAATCCCTTAAAGATATATACTACCATCTCTTTGAAGACAAAATTCAAATTTGGTATGCCATTGTAAGGAAGACCTTAAAAACCTTATCGTACCTTGATGTGCGAAGTAATCCAGAAAAAGAAGACAATAATTAATAAACTTTTGACATGGCTTCAAGGATGTTGTGCCGGATGACCTATAGCGGAGTATGACTAGACTGGAGCCTCTTTTAATCCCAAAGACATAGATAACTACAATAAATTATTTGCTCATATTCAATATGAAGTATGGATAGATTCTCAAGTTTACTGCAAGTTGTAAATACTTTTCTTGAAATAATATATGTGTATCTCGAAACTGCGATTGGAATAAAAGTATAGTTTCAAATTGAACTCCGTCACTATGGTATGTTGATTTTTTAAAAAGCACCCAAACAAATTGAACAACTTTGTGTAATACTTTTATCTTTCAAGTATATATAATATGTTGAATTTTTGTCCAATATGATATATTTTTCCTTTAATTTTCCATTTTAATAATTTCTTATGATACATTTAAATGGAGAACTTTAAAATGATATATGTAAAGCAAAAGGTACGGCTGAACTTTCTACAGGTTAAAATTAGAATATTTGTTCACTTTTTCAACCTTTAAAATTTTATTTATCCCTTCACCAACGATTATTTATTTATTAGAAAATTAAATATCTCAGATTGATGTTTATTTTATTCCCCAAAAAATATCAAATAGTAACACTTCCTGGAAGCAAAAGGATAAATTATAAAATCAAATTAAAGATGATTGATTGAAGGATAAATGATAAGATGTTATAAAAGTATTATTTTATAAATTCCGTGATATTAAATTCCTGCACAAGGCACAAATTATTTTACTAGTAAGGTATTATTGAATTTGATTTCTTTAATTATATCCTTCTTAGAGTTAATAAAATAAATTAATAATTATTAATGTAGACAAATATATTTTTAAATAGTTGTGTAAGAAAAGGTATACATGATATCATGTTCAAAAGTTATCACGACCCAAAAACTCAAGTCATGATGGCACCTACCATAACTCACTGGTAGGCAAGCCAACTCATATTCTGAAATAGCGAGTAACAGGAATATCTGGCTGAAGCCATAGAACAGCGGAAAGAAAACAACAAAACAGAGAAATATACAGCAAAATAGGAATCAAATAAGTATATATACAGTAGTACAAGATCCAATTCCACGACCAAGTGGGTGATGTACAAAGCTACTAAAAAGAGAACAAGCTACAAAATAACCAAAATAAGACAAACTTTTCTCGAATACAAAAGACTAGCAAAAAACTATATGGAAATGAAGATGAGTCAAACTAAAACGCCATCAGCTCACCCTCCATCTCCAGAAATCCACATTGTTGCAGTGGAATCAGCGTTGTCGGCTGGCGCTCAAATCTACATCAGAAAAATAGATGTAGAATGTAGAATTAGTACCAAAACAATGGGTACCCAGTAGGCATCATAGGCCTATTGATCTCAGAAATAAAATACATAATGAAAAGAGAGGAAATAGATGGTAGCTAAGAGTCAGATATACGGGACAATAGGACAAAGCCTAACTATACATCTCAATAATTTAGAAGGAACAAATGGTAAAATATAGAAGCTATCTATAACCTAATTGGACCCCATAATCCTATAAGGTACACTCGTGCATAATTGAAAGGTTAATAACCCAAATGGAACCCCATAAACCCGATGAGCACATAGGAGATCTGGAACTGAAACGGTTGACACCGAACTCAAACCGCAGTGACAACAAGTCGAAGATACCAGAATAGAACTAAGATGTTAGAGCTCAAACCCGAATAATAGATGTGTGCGGGACTCAAACCGCATCTAGTAAAAATGTGTACGGACCTCGAATAATGACTAGAAGAAGTATGCCCGGACTTGAACTATTGCTAGAACACTCTAAAGAACTCCAATATCAAAAGATCAACATTAGGCAAGAAATAAACCATATATTGGTATCACCTTCGGAGTCACAAGGGACCAAATCTAGCTTGAAAGCCATGTTTTGATCTAATGTAACCAACGAGCTCTAAAATAACAATCAAAAACACGTCGGAACGTAGAATAGGGAAGTTATGGGTTAAAGTTCAATAGGATCACAATTTACACCGAGCTAATGATTTATACTATCAAACCCAAGTTTGCTACATTAGTCTACAAGAAGCTAGAACTGTCTGAAATGGTGTTAGAGGATTCTAAGGCATAACGGCTCCCAAAATAGCAATTTTAATGCAATCACTAGCCTACACCTAGGCTAAGGGAAATCATGTCACCAAGATCAATACAACTAGATATATAGTTACACATGGCATGATACTACAATGCACAAATGGTAGTCATGATTAATTACCCTGAAATTATCCGAAAATATAGCTAAGATGCGATTTATATCAACTAAACATGAAGACATTCTAAGAGCCTTCCCAAAACTAGCTAAACAACATGTAAATACCAACACAAGCTCAATCTAAAATTTGTAAGCCGTTTCCCACTTCAAAACCGATCAAATACCCTCTAAAATCACTAAAGTGGAGTTTTACCCTTTTGAACCACCGGTGATCATTAAAATGTTAACAAATAAATGATAACAACGTCAATATGGATGTTTTGATACCCAATTTTCAATAATTGAAAATGGGACTAAAGTCAAATCCAAAATGACATTACAAGACTTGCGCAAGGAATCCCGCAATTGACTCCGTCAATTGCTCTCATTCAGCTCAAGGATTATGTACCCTAAAAACAAGCACAATGTGAAGCTTCAAATAATCCAAAATAGGCCAAGAACCAAGATGATTAACAATCACCATTGAAACTAAAAACAAAGTGAAAGGGAGTGAGACTTACGGGTCAAACGCCCGACCAATGAGCCTAACAATTTTGCAAAACAACTCCCGAGCCAATTCTTATAGCAATTAGCAATTTCCCATAGAAAATTGAGCTCTCCCGAATCTCAAAATTGAAGAAAAAAATGAGAAATGAGAGCATAAAATGGGCATAAACCACCAATGACCGCAAAAGCGGTCACTTGGCTGCAAAAGTAGCTAGGCCCATGATGTCAAGGCCCCCTAAAGAGGCCCCTAGCAGCTAAAGCGGTGCAAGGGCGACTAAATAGACTAGGCTTTAGTTGGCAAGCCCCACTTGTAACACCTCAGAAAAATCCTAAGTTCAAATCAAACTCGAAAAAGCTGAAAAATTTCTAAGTGTGCAGGAGTATGAATATTACGGACCATTCTACATCCCATGAAAGGATCTACAAACTTTAGATGGTCTCGTGGAATAACGTTTTGAAAAAACCTGTCAAATCTCATTTTACAGACCATTCTACGACCCGTGAAAGGATCTATGGACCGTAGATTGTCCCGTAAAAACAAAAGAATCAAGTCTCCTTTTACGAACCATTCTGCAGCTTGTAAAGGTTCGTTTAGGACCAAATATGGTTTTCGAATGTCGGACACGCCAGGGTATAAGCTCAGGGTGTGACAAACTTGGTATCAAAGCATAAATTTCATGTTTCCTAGGATGTCTATGAAATTGTGTCTAGTAGAGTCCTTATGGGTGTGAAAAGCACCACATCTATAATAGGAAGGCTACTGGACATTAGGAAATATCACACTTCTTTCATATTTTAGTTTGTGTGATATAGTTCAAATCTATAAAAGTTTCTTCTAACTCATATGTTTGCGTATTTTAGATCATGTCTCCAAAGCGTACCGCCAGCCAAATAAGTGCCTTAACTGCTAAGGTTCTCCCTAGAACCAATGCAAGCAAATATAGCCATGAAATTTAGGATTGGTCCCGAGCAACTTTGATAGCATTTCATTGTTTCTTCTCATGTTGATGAGTCTATTCTTACTAAGAGAGTCTATAGAAATTGCACCATTTCAATTCATCATAAAGACACCACAACTGACTTAGTTGAGTTAGATATGATGGATTTTGATGTCATTTTAGGCATGGACTGGTAATATGCTTGTTATGCCTCAGTTGATTGTAGGACCCAAGTCGTAAAGTTTTTGTTTCTAGGTGAGTCAGTACTAGTGTGGGAAGGTTGTCTAGCAATGCCTAAGGGTCATCTCATTTTATACCTTAAGGCTAGAAATTTAGTTTCCAAGGGGTGTATCTACCATATAATCAAAGATTAAGACTCTAGTGTTGATACCCCACCCATTCATTCAGTTCCAGTCATGAGTGAGTTTATAGAAGTGTCACGACCCAAATGTTTATTGAATATTTCAAGATTGAGAATCCTATTATGAGTAGCTAAATTCCTTAGTTATAGGGTTGTGGCTACATGATGATTGTATTTTATTGACTTTGATGGATTAATATTGGTTATCATATGAATCTCTTTTTTGTTCTTAATTTTGTATTTCGTGACTGGCCCCCACTGAAATAAATGTATTGTCCAAATTGAATTCGAGAGAAGAATAAGAGGATAGAACGTGGGATAAAAGGAGCATGATCTTCTCTAGGTTTAGGGTTTATTTGTATCTAGGATAGGAATATACCTAGAAACCTTGCTTGGTTAATAGACAAGATGAAAATGTAATGCTCGATAATTGATCTAGTCTATCCCTGCTCAATGATGTAGTTAGGCTGCCAATTACCGTAGGCGATTAGAGGTCAGGAGACCACGACCATAGCAGGCTGCAACCTTGGAATTTCCCAAGTCATTGTTTGAAATCCAATTGAAATTGAATCGTAGTAGTTTACTTTAGTAGTTAGATAATTAATCATTTAGAACCATATATCACTCTTCTTGATAACAGTTGCTCTAAATTCTAATTATTTGAAGAATTGAATACGATCTAATCTGAAGTATTTGTGGGTATGATACCCAACTCTTAAAAAAAGCTACTTTAATACTAGCACAACCACGTAAACTTGCGTGTGCGTTTGGGTGCAACAAGTTTTTGGCACCGGTGCCGGGGACTTTAGAATTAGGAAATATTTGATTTACCTAATTTTTACCGTTTTCATTAAAAGTGTTGACAACTTGATCTTAGCTATTGTTACTGAAGGTTGTGTTTGAACTTCAAGATGGAAGATGAACGGGAACAAGTAGAGCCAATCATTGAACTGGAAAGATTTATTCATTACCAGCGAAGACAAGTACGACTTACATATCATGTTCCTCTAGTTGCGAGTAAACCAGTAATATCAGTAGTAAGGGTTGAACAAACTGCACCTATAGTAGTGGCAAAGATGAAAGTAAAGAGACGTGGCAATACCGTGCACAACCAATGTCACTTCCTGTATTCAAAAGCTTCGGTTGTAGGTTTGAATTGAAACAGAGTATGGTGCAACTATTGCACTCTAATGGGCAGTTTAGTGGATTATCTCATGAAGACCCACAAGTGCACATTTAAAACTTCTTTGAAATCAGTGACACGTACACTCCAACTGGAGTGAACCCTGATTATGTGAGACTCACATTATTCCCTTTCTCTCTATTAGGGAAAGCAAAAATATGGTTGAAATTTAACTTTATTACATCGTGGGAAGATTTTGCTCGAAAATTTCAGAGACGGTTCTTTCCATCTGGGAAAACAACCAAGTTTAGGAGTGAGATATTGAGTTTTCAGCAGAAAGGAGGGGAAAATTTATATCAAGTGTGGGATAGGCTTAAGTCGTTGTTACTAAGTTGCCTGCACCATCATCAAGTCAACGAAGTATTGGTTCACACCTTCATTGTGGGTTCAGAACCAAACACCAAAATTTTGCTTGATTTAGTTGCAGGAGGACAAGCATCAGAAAAAAAACTTATACTAAATTGAATCTCTAAAGGTAATCTTGATTGGAATGGAGGAGGTGTGAAACCTGTGGTGCAGAAGACTGCTGGGATGTTAGAAGTGGATGCAATTACAACTTTGACTGCCGAAATTGCTGCTATGCAGAACATAATCAACACTTATTTTAGCAATCTGCCATTCTAACAACATCAGGCACATGTAAATGTGGTACAACAGCCACATACATCACTACAAGAAAAATAGTCTCTAAGTAAGGGAAATATGGTCCCTGAAAGTTGAAATCTGGTCCCAAACGAGCATTTGAGACCTGAAAAATCTGGTCGCCACCCGTCCTAAAAGCTTCCTTCGCTATCGCTCAACAGGGACGGGACAAAAAACCAGTCGTTAAAGGTTTTTGGGACGGGGATCCAATCTCGTCGCGAAATAACTTCAGAGACGGTATTTATGGTCTCAATTAGACCAAATATATTTTGGGAAATACTTTTTCCAGGTCGGTAAAACTCATTAGCGACCACCAAAAACTAGTCGTAATAATATTTAGAGACAATATAGTTCTGGTCCTAGTAATCTCCAGTGACCATTAAAGACCTGGCCTTAGAATATCTTTATAGACGAGTACTATTTGGTCCTAGAAATACATTAGCGACTATCACCAACCTCGTCCTAGAATTGCTTTGGCGACTATCAACAACCCCGTCCTAGAATAGCTTTAGGGACGAGCATCATTTCTTGGTCTAGATTATCCAATAGAGACGTGCAACAAGCTTGGTCGTCATAGATTAACCTTTAGAGACCAGCAATAATTCTTGTCCTGGATTGACCACTAATATACATTACAACAAATATCAAATTGCTACTAAAATTTTTGCTACAAAAAGATGATATATATGTATATATAGAGACAGAGAGAAGAAGATATATGTAAAGAGAGCGATTAATTAGAATAAACTAGTTTATATCCATGATATTAGTTTCAATACTTCCTTAACCAAAAAAAATAGCTAACATCCTAGTTAGACTATGACATCAAGTTTTGCATAAAATTTGTAGCAAACTAATAGTGAGCTCATTCATCTTCTTCTAAACTTGTATCTTGCACTGGAGAATGAACAAAAGCTAGGCAAAAAAAATTAAAGTTCCGATCTTCATCAAGTGTCATCCAGAAACATCAACAAAAGCTGCTAGAAAATAAGAAAAAATCTATTAGAAAACTTTGAGATGCATTAACCGAGAATCCAATATCTAGTTTGAAGATTTACAACTTAAATACATAACATTTGTCTCATAATAGAAACAATGGACTT
>NW_006239090.1:373010-374142 GCF_000226075.1 Solanum tuberosum | reverse complement strand
GCTTATGCAAATAAGTCTCAAACCAGAATTTTCAGTCTGCGTGATCGACTGATGCGTCTGACCAAAGACTCTCAACCAGTCACCGAGTATTTGCAAAGTGTTCGCTCTATTGCTGATGAACTCTCTATTGCTGGTTCCCCCGTTACCAACTCTGAACTTATAGTAAAGATCCTTAGTGGTCTGGGTGCAGAGTTTCATGGTATTTCTGCTGCAATCCGTGCTCGTGATTCCCCTATAACATATGAAGAACTGTACGAAAAGCTTCAAGACCATGAACTTTTTCTTCGACGTGACGAGTCCAAAAGCGTTCCTACCCAGATTACTGCTGCTGCTGCTACAACCAACCAATCTGGTCATTCAAACTATCGCAACAATCGTCGCCCCAACAATAACAATGGTACCAACCAACAACGGCGGTCCAACAATCGCTTCACTTCACCCAATCCGAGGAGATCTTCGACCAACAACAACTATTATGATGGTGTACGCTGCCAGTTGTGCAACAAACCCGGTCATGTTGCAAACGTTTGTCGATCGCAGTCTCACAATCACTTTGAGGCCAAGGCCAACTATGTGTCAGGCTTGAACACGTCAGACAATCCTTGGATTCTCGACTCGGGAGCATCTCACCACATCATTGCCACACCCCAAGACCTGCAGGCATACAATGGCATGGAGCAAGTATCTATGGGTGATGGTAACAAAATTCCCATAACTCACACTGGTTCTACTCATTTAAATGCATCAAATAGATCTTTCAAACTCTCTAACACTCTCTGTGCTCCAAGCATTAAACGCAATTTACTCTCAGTCTCTAAATTTTGTCAAGATAACCTAACCTCTATTGAATTCTTTCTTTTCATTTTTCTGTGAAGGACTTGGAAACGCGGACTCCGTTGGTGCACGGTCAGAGTAGAGACGGTCTCTATGAGTGGCCAGACTTAACCTCCATCTCTCCTCCTCAAGCACATTTGACTTCCTCCACCACCACCAGTTTCACTTGGCATCGTCGGTTGGGTCATCCACATTCAAGAGTTTTACGTTTTATTTTGAATAAATTCTCGCTACCTTGCTCGCGAGAAAAATTTTCAGTTTGTAATTCTTGTTCTTCGAATAAGGCTCATCGCCATCC
>NW_006239090.1:305711-372515 GCF_000226075.1 Solanum tuberosum | reverse complement strand
CTTTGCCTATCAACATGCGGCTTATCTCATAAATCGTTTTCCTACCCCACATTTACAAAATAAATCACCGTTTCAACTATTGTTTGGTCAAGATCCGGATTACAATTCTTTAAAAATCTTTGGGTGTCTCTGCTATCCCTGGCTCAAACCTTATTCCAAAAATAAATTAGAGCCCCGATCAACACCCTGTGTATATTTAGGTTTCTCTTTACTTCATCATTGTCATCAATGTTTTGATCCAAAATCTTCTAAAATCTATTTATCTCGTGATGTGAATTTTTTTGAAAACAATTTTCCTTACCAAAATATTTTTTCAAATGTTTCTTCAACTTGTAAAACACTTGCGTGGGAAGGTTCAACTGCAACAAACCCAACACCATCCAATATTTTTTCTCCTTCTATTAGCCATAACTTACTGAGTCCCATACTTATCTCGAAGGCAGGTACCACCAACGCTCACAAAGACACTGTCTCCTCTGCTTGCGCTCCAACAGAATCTGCATCTCCAGGTACGTCTTCTTCTTCTCCTCCACACCCCATTGCCCCTCTTGATCACACTGATACCCCGTCTTATCCCCCGTTGCCTCAATCATCAGTTTTTCCAATTGTGTACAGCCGCCGAAACAAAACAATTTCATCTATTGGACAAAACTCCGCTGCCCATCCCACTGCCTCAATTCCCCTACAACCTTCTCCTGAACTTGTTCAAGTCACAGAACCTCCGCAACCTTCTCTTCCTCCACCAACTCGTGCTGTGACCCGCTCCTAGCACAACATTCACAAACCAAATACCATCATTGACTTTCTGGCTCACTTATCCCCCACCATCACCCCTACCAGCTTCAAACACGCTAACAAACACCCAGAGTGGCAGAGAGCTATGAAAAGTGAATTTGATGCATTATTGAACAATTAGACATGGGAATTGGTACCACATGACCTCACGAAAAACATTGTTTCTTGCAAATGGTTATACAGGTTAAAACGGAAAGCTGATGGGACAATCGAACGCTACAAGGCTCGACTTATTGCAAAGGGGTTTACACAACGTCCTGGAGTTGACTACCATGCCACATTTAGTCCAGTTGTCAAACCAACTACTGTGCGCTTGGTGCTCTCAATTGCTGTCCATCAGAATTGGCCCCTTCGCCAACTTGATGTCAACAACGCGTTCTTGCAGGGTCGTTTAGAAGAAGAAGTGTACATGGTCCAACCTCCGGGTTTTGCAGACGTGCAGTTCCCCTCCCATATCTGTCGTCTAAAGAAAGCCATCTATGGACTCAAACAAGCCCCTCGGGCATGGTACAATGAACTCAAGACGTTTCTTCTGTATCTAGGATTTGTCAAGTCAGAATTTGATGCCTCACTTTTCATTCGCAAAGTGTCGAACAACATTTTGTACGCCCTAGTTTATGTGGACGATATCATCATCACAGGGAATCACCTCTCCGAGGTAAATCAGGCTATAGCTTCTCTTGCTGGACGTTTTTCCATCAAGAATCTTGGGAATCTGCACTTCTTCCTTGGAATTGAGGTGCTTCGTACTGCCAAAGGTATTACCTTATCACAGTCTAACTACATAAATGAAATTCTCTCTGAAGAAAACATGCAGGACTGCAATTCGGCAAAAACCCCAATGAGTGCCACTGACGTGCCTCACCTAAATGATGGTGCGCAACCAACTGATGCCACTCGTTACAAGAGAGTTCTTAGAAAACTACAGTACTTATCTTTTACTCGTCCGGACATCAACTTCTCTGTAAATAAATTGTCTCAATTTATGCATTCCCCATCTGAAGTTCACTGGAAAGCACTGAAACGAGTACTCAGGTATCTCCAAGGCACAATTCAGCTTGCTCTTCACATTCAAAGAGATAATGATTTCAAGCTATACATGTACTCTGATGCGGATTGGGCTGGAGATGTAAGTGATCGAGCTTCCACTACTGGATACATATTGTTTTTCGGCCAAAATCCAGTGAGCTGGTCCTCCAATAAACAAAGAACAATTGTTCGCTCATCAACTGAACCAGAGTATCGTGCTGTAGCTAGTGCACTTGCTGAAACCAACTGGGTGACAATGTTGGTGCAACTTATCTGTATGCAAATCCAGTTTTTCATAGCCGCATGAAGCACATTGCTGTAGACTTTCACTTTGTTCGCAAACAAGTTCAGCAGAATCAAGTTCACATTGTCCATATCCATGCCGCAGATCAACTCGCGGACACTCTCACTAAAGCTCTACCGAAGCCAGCCTTTGATAAACATCTATTCAAGCTAGGCGTTGTTACACACTGCCTATCTTGAGGGGGGCGTATTAAAGCACATGTTAATTATTATATTTAGTTGATTATTGTTTGACATATACTTCAGCTAGTAGTCTAGCACTCCTATATCTCTTCAAGTATTTTAGCACGTTTAGCACTCCTCTTTCAGAGGAGTTAGTTTAGGCAATTAGTTAGTCCATTCTTGTATATAAACACAATATTGGATCAATGAAATATATCTCGATCTCTTGATTTTATAAAAACATCATCTAGAACTAACTTGACAAAACATTCACAAATATGTATCAGGCGATTGATATTCGAGGCTCCACATGAGACCCATTATTATGTCCAGTTATGGATGGAAGTGAAGAAAGGCGTGCAAGAATAGAGCAGTGGAACCAGGAAAAAGAACAAGCAGAACTTGATAACAAGGCTAATGTAGACTAGTAATTACAAAAATGAAAGCAATGAGAATAGATCAGTATTATAATCAGCAATGACAAGAAAGTGCATATGGATAATAGATGAAAACATTGTGCTGGTTGTGGATCCAAGTCAGAAGATATATACCAACAGGTTTGGTTTCACAGGCATTTGCAGGGACAAGAGTTGAATGACTGATCTGTAGCTGGAGACAACAATATTAAAATTCTTAATCCTTTCGTCTATTTTTAGCTTTGAAATACTTGGAAATGGGAAAATATTGATTCTATTCATCCAACAATTATAATTCTGGTTTTCATACCATATATGAGCACTGAAACTCAAAAAATATACTCCTGAAATGACCGAATATCATTTAAACCAGTACGATAGTGAAGCTTATTTATCATGTTTAGTTTGGTTGTGACCTATGTACTCCGAGAATCACGTTCTTTGAGAAGAAAGTTCCTTTGTCAAGGAAGGCAAAACCACAACCCACCTCTATAAGATTTTCCAAAAACTCAACTAAACTGTAGCAATTTATGGTTTACAACCTCCCTTCTAACACGTAGAGAACTGTTGACAACAATCCCAACCTCTAACCTCTTAACTCTTCTCTTCAATGAATGAATGAAGTCCCTCACAAACACAAAACAACCGCTACTACAATCAATTAAGAACAACTCAAAGCAAACTATTACAACTCAAGAACAATATACATAAAACTTTATAGGAGCAAGTTCTTTCATTGTCGTAAAACAGTCCTTGATTATACAAACTTACTTTTTCTTGAGCTTCCCAATAGTTTCTATCAATAAATATAAGGGATGTGGAACTTCGAAACTGGGAACTGCTAGTTTTGCGTCGTACGGACTATTGTTTGCTATTATGTATGGCAGTGAACGTATATGAGACCTATTTAAGGTTTGTATGCCTAGTCTGTAACTTCTCTAGAAGAGAATCTTGATGATATCATTTAGGTATTTCATCTTTCACTTGAAAAAAAAAGAGACAAACCATTCACAACGAGGATGAGGACATCGTAGAGAGATTGAGGCAGAACTATCATCTCAGGAATTAAAAGCCTTCTTTTAATAGAATAAAGTTGGGTATATTGTTACTTACTTGGTCAGCAGAACATTTGTCATTCAATTGAAGCAGGCAATATTGTAGGTGGGACATGTGATTGTTGAGCAGGAAATAATTCTTTCATTTTTATTATTTCTTTCATCTCATCTTCTAAGGTAGACAAGCGATCATTCAAGGATTTGTTTTCCGCATTCAAGGATTTGTTTTCTTCATTCAAGAATTTGTTATCATCTCGAGTTGAACGTAGAGCGGACAATAGTTCAGCCTTTGAAGAAGTTCCACCTTTCAAATCTTTCGCCTTTACTCCACCCCCATATCCAAATACATGGCTACGAGTTTGTGGTCCACAACGTTTTTCAACAATCTCTATACTAGATAGAGATGGATCTTCTTGAACCATTTCCTCAAGTTGAGCCTACAAAATATATAAAAGGACATTTTCTATCAAAACACATAACAATTCCAAGCCGTTAAATTATTCAATTCACCAAACGTACATGTTTTTCAATTGCTTCAGGTTCAACAAGCTTGTTATCTTTCTTACGAGTCTCAAAGAAAATAGTCGCCAAATCTGGTGGATTGTCATCTTTCCCACCCTTTACATCAAAGTCAAACATGTCAAATAACGACACAAACCTCGTAAATACTCCATCAAGGAAAATAGTTTTTTAACAATACCTTTTGATAAATAATCTCTCGAATAGGTTGGCTACCAATATGATGAAACATTTTTAACTTAGATCGGTTTGTTGCATTCCTGATGCTTCTTGCCTGTATTTGTGAAACAATAAGCTTAATTAGAATAATTATAACAAAATTATTAAAACATTAAGGCATTTCATGCCTTAACAAACTTCTAGGTTATTTCCTAGTAATAGACTTAACCAATATACATACCTGAAAACTTTCAGAAGTAAAATGTTCCTTTACTAACCATTCCCATTCTTTTTTGTCTACTCCCCTTGGGATATTCTTGAGAGATTGTTGAATGGGCTTATCCTTCACATATTTTGCATGCAAGTGTCCTCTCCATTTGTTCCATAACTCATTCATCCATCCCAAGATACGATCATTCATGTCAACAACCTCAAATTTGTGCTACAAATATCAGGACATGAGTTGAGTTATTACCACGGGAGAAGAATTAAGAAAGGACAACAAAATGAAAAAGATATGTGCTTCTAGTAGAATAAGCAGCGATTCTATAGTAAATAAGATAAAAAGACTAGGAATTTTCGTTAGATGTAGTTCTTTTACTATCCTCATTCATTTAGGATGTTAATTGTGTAAGATTAAGGATTACTTGTGTTGCTTTTTAGAACACTCCTCATTCAACTTTTAAGCAATAAATAAAGTGAACTAACAGGGTATGAGCAAGGGAAACTACAGTTTAAATACTTGGGTATCCTTATATCAGCAAAGAGGCTCTCTTCAATTGATTGTGAAGATTTGATTAACAAGATGAGTAGTAGAGTGAACACATGGGATTCTAAAAACCTGTCTTATGCAGGTTGAGTACAACATGTAAACTCACTCCTAATTAGAGTACACTCTTAGTGGTCTGTTGTACTGATATTGCCTAAGAGAGTAATGTAATGTTACTGTTATGAATGTAATGTTACTGTTGCTTTTGTGAAAATGGATGTAATATTACTGAGCATAACAGAGAAAGCAGTACAAAGCAGAGAAAAAGAATTACAAAACTGAAAGAAAAAATCAAATCAAAGATTATATTGCAAAAAAGAAAAAAAACAAAACAGGGGAAATTGGAAAACAAAGTTTTTTCCCGCTGTTACTGAAGTCTTGCTTCTCGTTTCTGGGACTGAAGCGCTCGTAGAACAATAACACATTTGTTGGATCAATATTACAGGCAGATCCTTGTCACCTTGAAAATATTATTAGATAGAGATACCATGGCACTTTTCTATTCGATATCTCGAGTAAATAAGATTTCAGCAACACATGAGAATGGTGTGAAACTTATGTTACTGAAAGATTTGAATGAAGTTTAAATTTGTTACCTCAACAGCTGCCCACATGTGATTTAACTTGTCTTGCTTAATATCACTCCAAGAGGTTACTCCCAACGAACATATATTACGGTCACAAACAATTTTTCCTAAATGCCTCGAAAACAATTTACTATTTGTTCCAACAGTTCGATTATTGTAAAATGTTACTTTAAGCTTTTCTCCATTTTCAAGTGAAGCAACTTCTTTGCACATGTTGCTCCCTCTAACTCTTCTTACCTTTATAGGATTAGATGAACCTACGATGCATAATTTAGCAAAAACTATAGCAATCAAATTTAGGTTTACAAATTAATAAGATATGGCTTGAAAATATCATACCTTTTTCAGTTGTTTGAGAATGTTCCATAACTTGATCAATAGATGGAGGCAATGAAAGATTAGTTTGCATATCCTCTTTCTCAAGAATCGGTTTCTCCCTTCTTTGCATTTCTTGACTAGACGACATGGTCGAATTTGCTCTTGTGCTTATAGAAGGAGTTTTAATATGCTGATTAGCATAAAGAGCACTCTTGTTGATACATCCCACCTCAGATTCAGAAGTCATATAGTTGTTATATTTCATTCCCATTCCTTGACTAGTACACAAAGTAGAGCTTTTAAGTCCTTGTCCGCGCCCCTTCCCTATAGAACCTGGAGAAATCACATCATATTACCAATACTTTAGCATAGTGTTTCATCCATGACATAGGAATACAAAGTAGAGAAAAAAAATGGATGCAGCCATGAAATAGGAAAAATCTGTGACATTTATAAAAGTAAGATAGTGTTACTACTAATTTTATTGTGCACATAAGCTGGAGGTGCGAAAATAAGAATACATGTTTCAGCATATCAAGCATATTTCATCCTCTTCTTTAACTAGAAGAAGTTTAAGACTGATCGAAGTTGTGGTTGCTCTTTGGGAAGCTACAATGTGCTACATCTGGAAAGTAAGGAACTGAAAATAGTTCAAAGGTATTACAGACAAACTTGGAACTTTTATTTGAGAACATAGCAGATTTTCAAAAATCTTACTTGTCTCGACTTCTTGGGTGTATTGCTTACCTAGATTAGTCGATGCATGAGCTGAAGGGTTAATTTGCTTGTTCTCTTTCTCAAGATCAATGGAGTTCTTAGGTATCGTTATCATTCCTTGACTAGTAAACAAAGTAGAGTTTGTAAGTCCTTGTCCTTGACCCTTCCCTACATAACATGGAGAAAACAAATCATATAATTAATACTTTTGAATATTTCTTTTGAGAGCGAGAAGCTGTAAGAAATAACAACGGCTCAAAGAGAAGATTAGATTTTGAGACAAAAAAAAACAGAGCATTATATATAAAAAAATAACAACGGCTCACTTTTCTTATCGACTCGCTTGAGGGCAGAAAAGTGATAAAAGTGTGATATATTTCAACGAGTCCCAAGACCAAGAACAACTTGCAAGCAAATACAGATGGAATGTACACACAAGATACTTGGAAATTTTATTTGAAAACATAGCAGATTTTCAAAAATCTTACTTGTCTCGACTTCTTGGGTGTATTGCTTACCTAGATTAGTCGATGCATGAGCTGAAGGGTTAATTTGCTTGTTCTCTTTCTCAAGATCGATGGAGTTCTTAGATATCGTTATCATTCCTTGACTAGTAAACAAAGTAGAGTTCGTAAGTCCTTGTCCTCGACCCTTCCCTACATAACATGGAGAAAACAAATCATATAATTAATACTTTTAGAATATTTCTTTTGAGAGCGAGAAGCTGTAAGAAATAACAACGGCTCAAAGAGAAGATTAGATTTTGAGACAGAAAAAAAATAGAGCATTATATAAAAAATATAACAAGGCCTCACTTTTCACTATCGACTCGCTTGAGGGAAGAAAAGTGATAAAAGTATGATACATTTCAACGAGTCCCAAGACCAAGAACAGTTTCCAAGCAAATACAAATGGAATGTACACACAAGATACTTGGAGATTTTATTTGAAAACATAGCAGATTTTGAAAAATCTTACTTGTCTCGAATTCTTGGGTGTATTGCTTACCTAGATTAGGCGATGCATGAGCTGAACGGTTAATTTGCTTGTTCTCTTTCTCAAGATCAATGAAGTTCTTAGGTATCATTGTCATTCCTTGACTAGTTAACACAGTAGAGTTTGTAAGTCTTTGCCCTCGACCCTTCCCTACATAACATGGAGAAAACAAATAATATTATTAATACTTTAGAATATTCCTTTTGAGAGTGAGAAACTGTAAGAAATAACAACGGCTACATAATATGAGCTATTAATATCAATTTTGAACAGTTTATTTAAAATATCTTACTTGTTTCAATTTCTTGCATGTACTCATTAACCAGATCACTAGATTGAGACACAAAACTCTTAGTTGACAAGTCTCTTCTCTCAGCCAAAGATTTAAGCCCTCGTCCTCGTCCCTTTCCAATAGCACCAGGCACGACAAATGTATATCTAATAGTACTCTTCATAGATGAGTCAACCTCATTTTCAGTCTTCAATGGTTTCATCTTGAACCTGCAAAATGAGCCAAATATAAAAAGTAATAAGAAAAAATTTAAGACAATATAGGAATAAAAGAAATCATGTCATCGTACAGTGTAACAGTGAATATATTAATTCATAAAAATATACTTCAGCTCATTAGTTCTTTTACGTTTCTTTTGTGAAGGACTTCCTAACTCTATAATATCATCATCCATTTGTTCCACAATCTCATAGGAATCACGAGGTTGAGTCTTCCTCACTACTTGCCAACCTTTGTGGGAATTATCATTAGCATAAAACACTTGAGATGCTTGGTCCGCTAAAACAAATGGCTCATTTGTTTTCAAGAATCTATTGAGATTAACACTCACGAAATTATACTCATCTTTCTTAACTCCTTTTATTTCATCACACACATCAAACCAATTACAACGAAATAAAACCACTCCTCTATCCATGACGAATTGCAACTCAATCACATTTGTTAAAACTCCATACTAATCAAGGTTCTCACTATCTTTATCATTCTCACCCAATACAACGACACCACAATTTTGAGTCCTTAACTTTTTATCATAATCTTCTACATGAAATCTATATCCATTAACAATGTAACCATTAGAATGCGTCGAATATCGTGTAGGACCGCGTGAAAGTGAGAGCAGATCTTCCATGATACGACTACAATCTCCTTTATGCAATTGTGCAACCTATCATCAAGATTAGGATGATTACCTTATAATGAGTATTACAATATTAAAATATCAACTTTTATGTTTATGTATTACTCACCCTATCTTTAAACCATTCAATAAATTGTCGATTCCATTCTATATCAGACAGGTGGCGAGCATTTTCATGAGTTTGTGCAAACTCTCTACAAAATTGAAGTGAGCCATAAATTTCATATAAAAAATAAATAATCCTACGAAAATACTAATGAGAAGATATGAAATAACTCTCCATACTCGAGATATGGTAAAACTTCATCACAATTCTTCAATATGTATATTTGTGCTTGTTCTAATTCATTTTCTTCAAGCTCAAATGGAGTTTTAGCTCCCAGAGTTTTTTCGGGTTGACAGAATAGTGATAAACCTCCATTAGATTGCTTTAAACCCCATCATAATTTCTTTCAGGCTGATTAAATTTTGTGTCAATTCTATGTAGATACCTTGAACATAAGGTCATACATTCATTTTCAATGTAGCCCTCTGCAATACAACCTTCAGGACATGCCCTATTATCGATGAGTTTTTTTAGAAAATATAACTATCGTTCCACAGGATACATCAACCGATAATGAATCGGTCTAGCAATCTTAGCTTCAGTAGCTAAATGAATAGGTAAGTGAACCAATGACATCGAAAAATGAAGGAGGAAAGATCTTTTCTAACTTGCAAAGTGTAATGGGAATTTGAGCTTCAATATGTTCCAAGTTATCAATTCTCAACTCCTTTGATCCAAGAATACAAAAAAACAAAGATAACTCAATAAGAGGTTCACACACTTCTTGTGACAATATACCACGAAGTGCAAGAGGGAGTAGATGTTGCAGAGGAACATGACAATCATGACTTTTCAACCCAGATATCTTGTGATCTTTCAGGTTCACACATTGAGAAATATTAGATGAAAATCCATCAGGAACCTTTAGATTCTTTAGGAAAAGGCATAACTTGTGCTTATCTTCGGGAGACAATGTGTAGCATGCAGTTGCAACTTCAATTTTCTCCCCTTTTTGGATAGGGTGCAATTCTAGCCTAAAGTTCATTTCTTGCAAATCTAACCGAGTTTTAATTGTGTCCTTGGTCTTTCCTTTGACATTCATGATTGTCCCCATAATATTATCACATATATTTGTTTCAATATGCATTACATCCAAATTATTTCGCAACAAGAGACTCTTCCAATATGGAAGTTCAAAAAAGATACTTTTTTTGTTCCAATTATCCTTTCGATTTTCATGTGATATCTTCTTCCTTTTCTTCGGATCCTTTGATAATTGTAGCCCTTCAAGATCCTGCACTTGATTAAGTATCTCAATACCAGAACACATTTGTGGCGGGGGTCTTCTCTCCTCTGTACCATCAAATGACTTCTTCTCATTCCTCCATTTGTGATTATGAGGAAGGTAGCGTCGATGACCCATATAACACTGCTTCTTACCATTAGACAATCGAGTTGATGAAGTGTCTTTATTGCAATATGGACATGCCAATATTCCTTTTGTACTCCATCTAGATAAATTTTCATATGCTGGAAAGTCATTGATGGTCCACAACAAAGAAGCATGCAACTTAAAATTCGTTTTAGCTGACGCATCATAGGTCTCAATACCAACCTCCCACAATTCCTTCAATTCCTCTAATAAAGGCTGAAGATATGTATCAATTGCATCTCCTGGGCCATTTGGACCAGGAATAAGCATTGACAAAATAAAACTTTCTTGTTTCATGCACAACCAAGGTGGTAAATTATAAGGAATAAGAACCACATGCCAAATGCTATGTGAGGTTTTTGAATTTCGGAATGGCTGAAATCCATCACTAGCAAGTCCAAGTCGAACATTACGAGGCTCAACTGCAAATGAAGGATGAAGTTCATCAAATGACTTCCATGACATTGAATCAGCTGGGTGCCTCATTATTCCAACATCAACTCTTTTATCCTTATGCCATGTCATAAGAGTAGATGTCTTTGTAGACATAAACAACTTTTGAAGTCTAGGATTTAAAGGAAAATAGCGTAAGCTCTTTGGTGCTATCCTTTTTCCTTTTTCATTCCTTGTTTCCCCGCTATGTGTATCTATCTTCCATCTAGACGCCCCACAAACTTTGCAAGAATCGAGTTGGCTATCCTCCTTCCAGTATAACATGCAATCATTAGTACAAGCATCAATCTTGTTATAAGAAAGGCCGAGTTCTTTTGATTATCTTCTTTGCCTCATAATATGAGTTTGGAAAAGTAGCGCCATCAGGCAACAACTCCTCTTTCAACATTTTCAATAACATTGTAAATGAAGCATTACTCCAACGACCCATGCTTTTGATGTGAAGCAATTTAATCAAAGAGGAAAGCTTTGAAGCTTTGGAATTTTGATATAGTGGCTGCTCGAAATCCTTCAATAGGCTTTAAAATCTTTTTGCTTCAACATTTGGTTCCTCCTCAAGTAAATCATCACCATCAGCGTGTGTAGTTCCTCTATCAAGATTAGGATATAAATCTCTCAACAGTTCTTCTACTTCATCCTCACTCTCACATTCTTCTACTTCAACACCATCTCCAAATGGAAATTCAAATTCGGATTCAGATTCTTACAATGGCTCACCCAAACGTTCTCCATAGTGATACCAAAAAGTATAATTCTTAATTATTCCATATACTTGCAAATGTGTCTCAACCATATTTCGAGTTCCTAAAGTTGTATTGTAACATTTGACACATGGACATCGTATTTCATATTTTTCTCCTGTTCTTTCAAAAGCATAATCCAAATTTTTTTGCACGCCTATTAAATAGGTTTCATCGAGCCGATGGTCCACTAGTTGCATCCATTGCTTATTAGGAGCCATAACCTTGAATAGTACATAAAAAGCTAGATTAAAAAAGATAAAGGATAAGAAAAATACTAAGATCAATACAACTTGTTATAATTAGATGCACAAAACAGAAATGTGTGTTATGATTGATACACCACTAGTTAAAAGTTATACTATCTGTCTAAAGACATTATTCATGGTGTTTCATTTAACTCATCTTAAGATAAGATAAGATGGAGTATATAATTATCTGATAGGGAGGCTTATTGTACAACTCACTATCACCCGTGACTTTTTGGATTCCAAAAATGAATGAAATGCAATTTTTAACAAAAAATAATAATCATATTGCACTAAGAAACATAAAAGATGACTCATCTTAAAACATGTAATCTTCTATAGCTTTGTACTTATACAAAATAGTCGTTTGTTATTAAAAAAAATTCTTGTTTGTAGTCGCTTGTGATTAAAAAGTCTTGGCTCATAACTAACTTCTCATAAAGTTAAGAGTGACTTAGTCGCATCCTCAAACAAATACATAAAGAAAAAAACCAAGAAAACTAGTAATTGCAACTAGGGAAAAAGGACAAATATACCCCTGAACTATTGTAAATGGTATGCAGATACCCTCCGTTATACTTTTGGGACATTGGTGCCCCCTGACCGTCCAAAAACTAGAGCATATATACCCTTTATAATAACGGAAATACACGTGTCACAAATCCCTATCCACTGATCAGACATTTCTTAAATATCAGATCGACGGACTAAGATTGTGCCACGTGACCCTATATAGTCTTTCGTTAGAATGAAGGGCATATATACTCTCTAGTTTTGGGCGGCAGGGACACCAATGTCCCAAAAGTATGACAGAGGGTATCTACGTACCATTTACGATAGTTCGGGGGTATATTTGTCCTTTTTCCCTTGCAACTATATGCTACATTGGCTATAAGTCCAAACTCCAGAACACTACATTTTCCCTCACTATATATCGATTTATTAGGTATGCAGTTGCATAAATACAAGTATAGAATGGTACCTTGATGCCTAATATTAAGAAAAAATTTAGGCTCAGCTGGGCAGGACTTGATGATTCGGGTGAAAAACATTCAGATGATACTACTAAATGTACTATTTTTTGTAGGTGACTTGGCAGCTAATTTCACAGATTACATGTTTCAGAAGACATTCAGGGCCAACTATGCCTCAATCAATGGAGTTAAGGCTGTAATAGATAGAGAAATATGGCACATAATGGGGATGTCAATTTGTTAGATTTGTGGATGAAAGTGATCAGTTTAGCACTATGCCTTAAATGAATTGAAAGTTTTGCACCACTCGGCATAGACACATCAATTCTGCAGCTAACAAGAAGAATGTTGGAGGCCAAATGAAAGATTCATATCAAATTACTGGAACTCAAAATGAGGATGACCCCTAGTTATATGACTATTTTCATTGTAAACTAAAATCATCCCAAGAAATACAACACTATCAACTTCAAAGTCAGAAGTTTTTTCAACTGCAGCAGATGGGCAAACCAGTGTTGAGATTAATGTGCGTCAAGGTGAAAGAGAGTTTGTACAAGATAACAAGTCTATTGGAAGGTTCTGCTTGGATGGAATCCCTCCAGCTCCTAGCGGTGTTCCCCAGATTGAAGTGAAATTCGACATTGATGCCAATGGTATTCTTTCTGTCACGTCTACTGATAAGGGTACAAGAAAGAAGCAGGACATCGCTATAACTGGTGCTACCACTTTGCCCAAAGATGAGGTACACTCATTAGATCTATTATTTTCGTTACTGAATAGAGGAAATTCTTTTAATATTAGTGTTTTATCAACTGACAGCTACCATATTTCAAGTATATTAGTGTGATTAAATGCCTAACAAGATACAAATAGCATCCTTTGATCTTTCCTCGCACCTTGATATACAAGTAGACAGAAATAAGAGAACCAATTAGAAAAATCGAAAGAATGTTTTAAACAACTATTAGAATGCATCTTCTTGAAAGTTATCAAGCTTTCCAATTTTCAGACCCAAACAAAACTATCACTCATTCAATCTTCTATGTGCAGCACCACAGGAGGTCAGTTTGCATCGGTTCTATTGTGTTTTACATATTTCATCAGTTTCATACCCAAATGAAACTATCTTTTTTTCACTTATTCAGTTGTAACATTATGCAATTACTTGTCTCACTTGCCCTGTTAGTAGTTCACTTGTAATTCATAACAGATTTCTCAACTTGAACAGAACACTCTCTATATTATCTCTTAATATTGTTTTAGCTCATTGAGTTGTTAGTGCCACTTTTCAAGTTTAGTTCATTATTATTTCTCTTTAGGAACACATATTTCTTTAAGGACTGATCGATCCCCTTCACTTTTGGCATCATATCACACTACGAAACTAAATCTTTTTTAAGAAAACGATCAACATCTAGTCTTAGAGAACAAGAACTCAAACAAGACGAGTTACAACTCAAACAAAACAAACAGCAAAGCAACTGTACATAAAAAAATAAATCAACTCATAGAAGTGGAGGCATACGTGAGATCCGAGTGAATAGAAGACATATATTGAGTGGAGATCACTGCTAGGAAGACCTCTACTTTCTCTGTTATGAGAAAACAGAGATGAAACACTGATCAATGAGACCTGGGTTGCATTTGCTGCTAGGCAGACCTGTGCTTTCTCTGTTTTAAGAAAACACAGATTTTTAGTTGAGAGCTACGTACACTAAGATCGTTGTAAGGGAAGCTGGTTGTTAGCTAGGGAAGATCGCTGCTATAGGGTTCTTTTTTATTTCATTGAGAAACAAACTTAAGCTTCTTTTCTTTGTTTTCTTTTCCTTTTAGAATTTTAATGAATTGATGATTTTTTAGGCGGCTAATTTTTTGGTGAAAATATGTTCCCGCCTTCCAATATATTTCTTAAGACCCAATTAGTTTTAATTTGGGATGAGTTACTACTTTTTCTAGAGACCAGATTTAGAACCTTCAGAATAACATATAAAATTAAAGACCGAAATAAAATCTCACCCCGATATATGTACTTTCTGAGATGGGATTATTAACTCGTCCCTAAATATTGGTCTTAAATAAAGCTGTTTCTTGTAGTGCATGGTGTGAGATATGTGGAAGTGGTGATCATCCTGCATATAGTTGTAGATCGAACCCATATTTGGTTAACTTTGTAGGTAATGCACAGCGATGAGGGAGTCACTAATGGGAGTTCATATAATTCGAGTTGGCGGAACCACCCTAATTTTGCTTGGGCTGGAAATCAAAATCAGGCACAGGACTAGAATCAATATAGACCTCAAGGTAATATGCAAGGTTACCAACAACAGGATTAGTGAGCTAATAAAAACAACCAACACGGAAACATGAGCACTGAGGAGATGCTAAAGAAAATCATGGTTGATCTGGCTAAAGCAAATGCAAACATGGAGAAAATAGTTGTGGATTTTATAAATAACCATCTGCAACTCAAAATCTAGAGAAGCAGTCTAGGCAATTTTCTAGTGCTAAAAAGACACGTCCTCAAGGAGGCTTGCCTGGTAATATTGATGTCACACCCCGAAGCTACCCCAAGGACGTGGACATGGGACCTAATATCACGAGTTACCCCAATCTAACCCTGTTGGCATATCATAAGCATACTAAAGTAAACTGAAGTAAAGAAATACTGTGTGGAAGAATAAGACATGAGGTAACAGAAAATGATGGGGAATACCCATTCCAAATCTGAAATAAATAATCTGAGAAGAGTTTAATAACAACTGAAGATGAAACTCAAAACTAAAGCTGAAACTATATATGTATGAAATAAGCCTCTAACTTACTAGAAGTGCTGGGACATGCCCCAGCTAAATCCAGCAAAATTGAAACTAAAGACTAAAAGTAGAAGAAATATGTCTGACGTCCTCGAGAAATGAGGACTCACCATTGATGCTGCTGAATTGGACATCGGGAACCGATCTATGCATGATTTGGAAGCTGAGGACCTGAACCTACATTACGAGAAGATGTAGCGCAGAGTATGCGTCAGTACTTGAAAGGTACTGAGCATGCATGATAGAGTAAAACTGAACAATAAACATAGCTAAACCAAAGCATAAATCTGAGCAATGATAAGAGATAAGCATGATATTATACTAGAAATACTGAACATGAAATGACTGAATGCAATGACCAAGTTTATAGCATGATGAGACTGAAATAGAACTGTAACTGATAACATGATCAATGCAATATAATTTAACTGTAATGGAGCTACTAATAACTGATATAAAATGACATGAGATAAATGTGGAGTTCAATGTATACGCTCCATCGAGAGGACCCAATATACCTTCCAGAGGTATAGAGGCATGAATGGCGTGATTCCTAAGTATAATGCCCACAGAGAGGACTTACCTATGGGGCTCTTATTTCTGGGACTGTAAGGGTGACTGACCCTAGTCCACTTGGTATTAAGCTACTCCCAATTAGAATGTACGTAGGTAACATTATGACTCAAATGTTGAAGTACTGGATAGCTCAATTATTGACATGCAAACTCTGAGAATGCAACAATTATGACTGATAATGTGACATTCGTAAACTGAAGCATATATATATCTAAATAATCTGACCTAGCATGTACAATTCATGGACTAAACGAATATATACAACTAGCGTTCTGAATATCATACAAGAAACTAAGCAACAATATGATAAATCTAATTTGGATCATTCTAATAGCTAAAACCCAACGATTTCTAACATTCGAGAAACCCTAGGTCTAGATAATATTAAGGGAATCAAGATTCTTACTGAAAACTAAGGACCTAATGGGTGAAAGGAACCCACTAGTTAAATCCCACATACTTGGTGATGAATGTCACAGAGAAATCTTTCGATTTCTAGGCTGGAATTGATGAAAATCTGCTGCGTTTTAGAACTAGGGCTGGTCGACTTCTTCTCCTCTATTTTTCTCTAAGTGTGATAGACTTTCGGTGAATGAAAAGACTAGGGTAGGTTCTAATTAGTTTACTAGGCTAAAATTGACTAAAACTACGTAGTTTAGGGGTTAAACGATGTATTTTAGGGGGTCCAACACATAAGGAAAAGACCAAATGACCCCTGACTTAAAAAGCTATTGGGGGTCATCGATGGACCGGACCGATGAACCATGGGTGGACCGACGGTCTGTTCTGGTCAACCGTCGATGGGGTTCTGGAAGTTGATTTCTGACGGTCCGTAGGTCTGGATTTAGAGAAATTTTTTGGAGAGTTCTGAGATTGAAGCTGGGGGTTGACCCATGGCCCTGGAGCATGGACCGTGGTTTTACCTAAGGTCCGTAGGTCTACCCTTAGCCTAATTTTCTTGATGATTTCTGGGAAGGGCTGTAGGTGGTGAACCATGGATCACCAGGATGGACCGTGGGTCACCCTATGGTCCATGGGTGTGCAACCACCTGTAACTTCTGAAAAGTTTGCATTTTGGTTTTCTAGGATACAGGGTGTTACAACTGATCCTAATCCGAGGCAAATAAATGTGGTTGGTACTTGTAGTGGGTTCCAATTTGAGGAATTGGCTCTAAAGAAGAGAAACAATGAAACTCCAGTGGGGGAAAAGAAGACCAATAAGAGTGGACAAGGTACACATGAGGAAATACTGCTACCAATAGTGAAACCACCTCCGCCATTTCCTCAAAAGTTTAAAAATAAAAGTGAGGATGAATGCTTTGGTATGTTTCTTTCTCTTCTCAAACAATTTCACAATATTCTATCTTTTGTTGATGTTTTGCAGGGAATACCAAGGTATGCCAACATATGTGAAGGAGATTTTAGCAAACAAGAGGAGGTTAAGGGAGTATGAAACTGTGGCACTCACTGAAGAGTGCAGCTCTAGGATTCAAAATAAGCTTCCCACTAAACTGAAAGATCCAGGTAGTTTTACAGTTTAGACCACGATAGGGTAAAACATTCTTCCCCGTGTGTTGTGTGATATAGGGGAGAGTATTAATCTGATGCCTACATCTCTGTATAATAAATCAGGGTTGGGTAATCCTAAGCCTACCACCATTATCTTATGGTTGGCAGATCGTTTGGTAGCTAGGTCAAAGGGTGTTGTTGAAGATGTATTGGTCCAAGTGGGATCACTGATACTTTTAGTGGATTTTGTTGTTCTGAATTTTAAACAAGATCCCGAGGTGCCTTTCTTTTCTGGAAGACCCTTATTTGCCACTAGGCATGGTATAATAGATGTAGCAGCTGGTCAACCTACTATGAGGGCTCACGACAAAGTTGAAGTGTTTGATGTGTATAAAGCGTTGAAGTTTCCAGTTGTGTATGAAGAGTTGTTGGCCATAACAATGATAGATCTTGCAACAGAAGCTCATTACATCGCATCCAGAGATCCACTGTAGTGAGTGTTGATGGGACACAATATTTATGGTGATGCTGAAGCATATGAAATGGTGATGTTTCTGGAGGTGTCTAGTTTGGGTATTTCAAAAGATAACTGGGAGCCTTTGAATAGGGTGTTGGGGCCTCCACCCAAACCTTCAATTGAAGAAGCACCCAAGCTTGAACTGAAGACATTACCATCCCACCTAAGATATGCACTTTTGGGAGATGATAAGAACTTGCCTGTGATTCTGTCTGCAGATTTGTCTGAATTACAGGTTGATGCTGCATTGACAATATTGAAAAGGAGAAATCCTGCCCTAGGCTGGCAGATGTCTTGCATTCATGGGATCAGTCTGGTATTGTGCATGCACAAGATATACATGGAGGAAGGCCACAAACCTAGTGGACAACAATAGTGTTGATTGAACCTGACCATGAAATATATGGTAAGGAAGGAAGTTATCAAGTGGTTAGATGCAGGGATAGTGTACCCTATATCAGATAGCAAGTGGGTAAGTCATGTGCAATGTGTTCCCAAGAAAGGGGATATGATTGTGGTGACTATTGATAAGAATGAATTGATCCCCACAAGGACAGTTATTGCGTGGCGTATTTGCATGGATTATCCAAGATGAACAAGCCCACCAGAAAATATCATTCCTCGGTTTCCTTGATTGATCAGATGTTAGATAGGCTGGCAGGGTAGGAGTATTATTGCTTTCTAGATGGTTTCTTGGGGTATAATCAGATTGTGATTTCACCAGAGGATCGAGAAGATGACCTTCACTTTTCCATATGGCACGTATGCTTTTAAGTGTATGCCATTTGGACATTGTAATAGACCAGCCACATTTCATAGATGTATGATAACAATCTTTCATGATATGGTGGAGGATTTTGAGGATCTGTTCATGGATGAATTCTCAGTATTCGGTGAGTTTTTGACCTATGTTTGCGTAATCTTGACAGGGTTCTTGTTCGATGTAAGGAAGAAATATTGTATTAAATTGGGAAATGTTTCATTTCCTAATTCGAGAAGGCATTGTCCTGGGTCATAAGATCTCAAGAAGTGGGTTGGAAGTTAATGGAGCCAAGGTGGAGGTAATTGAAATGTCGCCACCTCCTATTACAGTGAAAGGAGTCAGAAGTTTTCTTGGGCATGCTGGATTCTATAGGAGGTTCATCAAGGATTTCTCCAAGACTGCTAGACCTATGTGTGGTCTATTGGAGAAGGAGATGAAATTTTTGTTTGATGAAAGTTATGTGAAGGCCTTTGAGTTGTTGAAGAAAATTTTATTGAAGCTCCGATCTTAATTGCTCCTAATTGGGAGCTACCTTTTGTGCTTATGTGCGATTTTAGTGATATAGCAGTTGGTGCAGTGCTAGGCTAGAGAAAGGAGAAGGAGAAGAAAGAGAAGAACAAGAAGGAGAAGGAGAAGAAGAAGGATGAGAAGTAGAAGGAGAAGAAGAAGGAGGAGAAGTAGAAGAAGAAGGATGAGAAGTAGAAGGAGAAGAAGGAGGAGGAGAAGTAGAAGAAGAAGAAGAAGGAGAATGAGAAGGAGAAGAAGAAGAAGAGAAAGAGGAAGAAGAAGAAAAAGAAGAAGCGGAAGAAGAAGAGGAAGATGAAGAGGAAGAGGAAGAGGAAGAGGAAGAACAAGACGAGGAAGAAGAAGAAGACAAGGAAGAAGAAGAAGAAGAAGAAGAAGAAGAATAAAATATAAGACGAGGAGGAAGAGGAAAAAGAAGAGTTAAAGGAAGAAGCATGAGAAGCAAGAGAAGGTGGAAGAGGAGAAGAAGAAGCATGAGAAGAAGGAGAAAAAGAAGCAGGACAAACAGTAGAAGGAGAAAGAGAAGGAGAATAATAATAATAATAATAATAATAAGGAGAAGGAGAAGGAGAAGACAGACAACAACAACAACAACAAGAAGGAGAAAAATTAGAAGAAGAGGAAGGAGAAGAAGGAGAAGGAGAATAAGAAGGTAGAGGATAAGGAGGAGAAGAAGAAGGAGGAGAAGAAGAAGAAGCAGGAGAAGAAGAAGAGGATGAGGAGGATGAGAAGGAGGAGGAGTATGAGCAGGAGGAGGAGGAAGAGGAAGAGGAAAAATAAGAACAAAAAGAAGAAGAGGAAGAAGAGGAAGAGGAAGAGGAAGAGGGATCATCAGGAAAAAAAAAAGAGGAAGTAGAGGAAAAATAATAATAATAATAATAATAATAAGAAGAAGAAGAAGAAGAAGAAGAAGAAAGATAAGAAGAACAAGAACAAGAAGAGGAAGAAGATGATGATGATGAAGAAGAAGAGGAAGAGGAAGAGGAAGAGGAAGAGGAAGAGGAAGAGGAAGATGAAGAGGAAGAAGAAGAGGATGATGAGGAGGAAAAATAAGAGGAAGTATAAGAGGAAGCAAAATAAGAAGAAGAAGAAGAAGAGGAAGAGGAAGAAGAAGAAGAGGAATAAGAATAAGAGAAAGAAGAGGAGGAGGAAGAAGAAGAACACGAAGAAGAAGAAGAAGAAAAAGAAGAGGAATAAGAATAAGATAAAGAAGAGGAGGAGGAAGAAGAAGAATATGAAGAAGAATAAGAATGATTATCTATTGTTGTATTAATGACTCAGGTTGTTGCTCTTTATATTACATTATCATGTTGCATGAAGTTGTTAACTGATTGTCTTGGTGATAGCCCCAGAGGCCATGAATTGTCTAACTAATCACTCTAGCTTGTTTTTTTTTATAGGATTGACATAACTTTTAAATGATGCCAAATGGGGGAGATAAGAGTTGTGCAGTGTGTATAACCCATTGACTAACCTATTTTATTCTAGTATTTCATGTTTCTGTGTCTACAAGTAAAGTTGTTTCAATGCAAAAATATAAGAGATTTGCCATCATCAAAGAGGGGGAATTTATTGATATTTATGTATTTTTGATGATTGACAAAGAAAGATGAGACACGTTAGTCAACATGGTTCAAAGGTACATTGTCACGGGCAGTTGAATTCTGGAAAACTTTCAAAAGAAGTGCAGAAACCAAGAAATGTATAATGTTAATTTCGTGATAAAACACCAGAAAACAAACAAGTGGTGAATTGAAGATAAAGAATCCATGAATTTGATTGAAGGAGTCTAAAGAGGCAAGGAGTTTGAATTGAAGAAGGAATTTCACTTAAAGTAGAACTATTTAAGTGAGTGTTGAATTGAAGAGTTTGAGTTCGACTATAACACAAAAGAATCAATGAATTTGTTTTGAAGAAAGAGTCTAAAGAAGCAAAGAGCTTGAATTGAATAAGGAGTCTTAGTTGAAGTAGAACTGTAAGTCTAGAGAGTTCAAGTCAATGAGGATTTCGAAGTGAATAATAACTCTATGAAGAATTTTTCTTAAATAGAGGTGAAGTCGTCTAGAAAAATCATGCACTTATAGAGCTAAAAGGGCAATTGGAAAATTGACTTCACAAGTGCTACCAACAGGCTGAAGGAACACATTGAAGAACCAAGTCCTATTACAGAGTTTATGTATTATGAGGTTTTCATTGAGTCGTAGTGTTAATTTATCTTTAGTTCAATATGTTATAAACTAAATTAGGAGTGTTTTCTTCAAGTTGGGATAACTCGAAGACTTGGGAACACATACCTTGGGAGGTTTGTGTTGAATTTTGGAATTATCATTGGTAATTCCTTAGGTTACATAGGCTTGCAATCTGTTTTATATTGAGCCTTAGTGATATAGTGAAGTTGGAGTTAAATCTTGTAGGAGTAAATGTAATATCCCGCCTAAGAAAGAGCTAATTTTAGAAAGCGCTAAATTGGAAATAACTAAATTGAGAATTTTGCAAGTTATGATTAAGTTGTGAGTTTTAGGTGAACTTCAAACTACCATAACTTTTAGTACAAAATGAGTTAGGTGGCCCATAAAATATCAAATGAAAGGTCTTGGAATCGTCTTTCCAATGCCATCGAGTTTGCTAAATTTTGAATTCGGACGAGGGAGATATGCTCGTTTGAAGTTAGCCTATCCAGTTAAGGAAAGTTACCTGAATTAATGAGGGGTATTTTGGTATTTTCCTTACTCGATCAGCTTATAACGTTTTTAGTGTTATTTTAGGGGTCAAAACTGATTTGGGTCAGTTTTCACAATCCTAATTTACGGTTAGGGTTTTAGAGAGAGTTCAAGAAGAGAAAAGAGGAGAAAAGAAAGAACGATCGAGGTTTCTTGGGAATCGAGGATTTGTTTCACCAAATTGAGGTCTGTAAGGCTATCATTGTATTGGACTAGTTCATCCTCACACCCTACATCTACTTTCAAATCAGTAATAGAGTAATCTAGGATTCTATCCCTAGATTTGAGTATTCTTGAGATAAGTTGATTTTGAGTTTTAAACCGAGTTTTGAGGAAGTAAAGATAAGTTTTGAGAAAGAGCTTCTAAAACATGATTAGTATGACAGTCGAGTATGCCATCAATGTTTATGCAGGATGACTTCCCGAGTCATCAATGATCATATCACAATATGATTTTGATATATTTTTTAGAAAGAGTTTCTAAATATGAATTGAGTAAGAGTATAAGGGAACTAAGTATTCCCAAAGGTATCAGTTTTTACATTGATAAAGGATTTGATTTCTAAATGAGTTATGAGTTCAAAAATATGTCAAGAGCAGTTACCTCTTTTAAGAGGATAGTTTGAGCAATCATCTCAAACCAGAGGAAGAGTATGTTTTTTTAAACATTGAGCATGAGTATATATTATTGGGAGTAGTATTGAGCAACGATATGGGGATGAGTTCAGACAATTCACAATCCTCATAAACCATGTATGCCAACATGGGTACAAGATCATACTTTTTAGATGAATCCTAAGTGCCTTCGCACAGAGCTTAGTGGATCCACTTAGTTAAGGAGTTCTACACCCCGACAAGGTATAGGATAGTTCTGGTAGCGTGGGCGAGACGTTGTTTCATCACATAGCTCATAGTGATGGTTGTCGGTTAGAGAATCTCCCAAATAGAGTTATTTTGTACTTTTACATACAAACTGAGTTATTATTGTATTTTGAATACATTGAGTTGTTATCTACTATTTTAAATGCTTTATATAAACTGCATCTTTATTGTTGTTTTATACTGCTTTGAGTTGAGTACCCATGAGTTGAGGTTGAGTTGAGTAGGGACGAGGTGAGTATTTTTCCTTCTTTCCAAGTTCAAGCTGTTATGTTATGTTCAGTATTCCCCTTGCATGCTCTTACATTCCGTGTACTGATGTCATTAGGCCTGCATCATTTCATGATGCAAATATAGGAGATCAGGGTCATCAATAGGAGATTCGTTGATACCAAATACAGTTCCAGAGTTGTTTGGTGAGCCTCCTTGCTTTCGGAGGATTCCGTATTTAATTATGTTATTTCAGTTTTGTTAGGATGATCGGGGGTCTTGTCCCGACACCCCTCATAGTATTAGAGGCTTCATAGATAGACAATAGTAGTTCATGAGTCTTTTTCATTTCCATTGTTGATTTTGAGACTCGAGTTGCCTTCGTTTGGCGAGTTGAATGTTCTTCTACATTTCTGAGTTTATTATTTTAAGACATTGAGTTTAAAGGTTTACTTTTAAAGTTCTTTTATTATTGAGTAAGTCTTTCGCTGAGTGTTGATCCAGGACAAGGGTTCTCTTGGGGCCAACAATGGTTCTCGAGTGCCGACCACGTCTAGGGTGTAGGCTCGGGGCATGACAGTAAAGGTCATAAATTTATTACACCTTTTTGAGTCAGGTGTTTTCCATGTAAAATGCTGTGATTTTACTTACTGTTCTTACTGCTTTATAGGAACACATTAGGAAAATTGTTTCACACTTAGGTGGATAGTTAAAGTTAGTAAATTACTAGGTCGTGCAGACTATCATAAAATCACTTTCACAAACACTCAATCACTTTTCACATCAAAACATTACCATATAAGAGAGAAATGAGATGATGTTTGCATATGATGCATATGTCTCATAGTTAAGAAAAAATGTATATACTCAATTCCATAATGTAGATAGCTAGGACCCATGGGGGACTCGCAAAGTCGATATATTGTATCGGACAATACTACACCAGGAAATGCCCTTTTTGATTAACATACTGTATCGATAACCCATTACCAAGATTTATCCTTTTCTTTCCTCAATATCAATGTCTAGTACATGAAATATAAATGCCAATTAAAACATGACAATCCATGTATTGGATTGAAATCCTCAGTACAAATAATCAAAAGCAACCTAGTATAATCAACTAGGCAAGAAGGACAATGAAAGAATAATCAACTAATCATTTCATATGCTATCTTTAAAATATCAACCGCTTTCGTATATATCAGTGACAACACAAGCATTTTTACCAATGCTAAAACTACAAATCAAGTTTACGTAGTCATATAACACAACAAATCACGAATGAAGTATCCATTACCAATAACATGATACTGGTACATGCATAAATGTTTGTCATCTCATTTATACAGAACACCCATTGCCCATTTACACAGTCAATCAATACACTAACACTTTGTAAAGAGTCAAAGAAAGTTCCAATTTGCCTTAAACGAAGCCTGAAAACTCAATTTATGGCCTTGCCCTTCCATAGAGCTTACGAACAGTCTCAATCTGGTCAAATACATAATCTGGATGATAAAACGAGTTTGTAGACACTCATATTGCTATACTTTTACCCCGGACCAAACAAGTTAACCCCGGGCTCCAAAGGGAAAAACAATGATTTTCACTAATATTTTCATTACCCATACATTAGGAACTCAAATCTTAAATTTCATCAAAACTGAGTTCAAATTGACCTCAAAATCATCAAAATACGATTTCTTAATTTCGACTATAACTTTTAATCTTCATGTTCTTACACATTTCTGAACGATGAAATAATGAACAAATAAGAAACTTTATACCAAGATCGGTTTACCCATTATATAAGTACCTCAAATGTGAAATTTCATTTTTTTAAAAATGAATGTTTATCACCTCCAAATCAAAGTAATACAATTTCTAGATGTTGAGCAAAATTCCTCAATTTTCTCCGATAAAAATCACTTAGTTTTTAGCTCTAGAACTTCACATATGCTCAAAATACCAAGCAAACATGGATTGAAATTTTATACAATGTTCAGGCATGAATTTTGTTTATAAAAATTGTAATTTTCTGTCATTAAAAGTAGAAAAATCTGGTATCCAAAAGGTCTGCACCAACACCTTTTTGCAACCAACAATTTTATCTTCACCAAAAAGACCGTAATATCCTTATACAACCCTAGAAATGCACTGATTTCTTTTAACTATGAGTCCTAAATAATTATATGGATCTCCTCAACTCAATTTCGTGGTTGGATTCCCAAGGAGATGAAGTCTCAAAATAAATTTCCGATATCTATACTTAAGAAAGGATCTTCCAGTCATCATATAAGCTTGTTGGCACTTTCAGATCATGAATCTGAACTAGTTTAATCAACTATTTGACAGAGGTCAACTCTTCATTAAATTTAACAAGAATGCAACTCAATCGTCCAAAACTCATTCGGAACCTCCAAGACACAAGCTAAATATACAAATCAATTATAAAACATGTTCGGACCTGTTGGAATCATCAAATCGTTGATACGAGGCCGTCTTGACCGTGGTCAAATTTAAAATAGACATAAGACCAACAATTGTTTACTTTAGTAAATGTTGGGCATCTTTAACTCAAAGTATCCATAAAATGAGCGACGTTAAGATATGAATCGGAGATGCATGTGTTTCAATACCTAATTAGCCAAAGATTAAAATGACCAAATTTGACAAAGATCTAAGTACCGCATTAATCAAAGGCATTTGACATGCTTGTTAATTTGAAATGGGAGTGCACTTAAGGGTTTGAGAAAGAAACTAAACAAAGATCAAATGATCTTTCTTGCTAAACCAACTAACAGAACAAAAATTGATTTAGGTTACAAACGAGAACTTCAAATCTGCCTCTGTTAGTTTCTCCAATTCCTCAGAAGTACCACCGACAATCTTGCAAAAAACATCAGTATTTGGCAATCAACACACCAGAGAGAGAAGGGAGGAGTGTTAGAGTAAAGGAGGAAAATCGAAAGGCAAGTGTAAAACATAATAGGTGAATAATAATATTTGTATGTTTAAACCACATTTGAGTGGAGAAGCATTTAAGTGTTTATAGTTGCAACATATAAAAAAACTATATGAGTGAAAACCCTAAAAATAACTATATGAGTGAAAACCCTAAACAACCTATTTGAGCTCGTCATGTATGATCATGTTCCCCTTTTTATGAAAAAAAGAAGAAGAATATAAAACAACTTATGACCTACTTCAAACCCTATCCCAACTGACTTAATTTTTAGTTGTTTCTCTTAGTTTTTCATGAAATCTGAGAAAAAAACATATTAAAATTACTCAAATTTTCAAGCCATCAAATTATTTTCTCTCAACACACATGCAACTAGCACAATGAACTTGGAGAAACTTTCCCTTCAAAAAGTAATTGCTTCTTCTCTTGCAACTCTAAGATCATCTCCTCGATTGTATTCTGAATCACAAATCTCACAATCCTAGAAATGATAAATAACAATAAGCTACCTTCATTGGTATAGTTGGTTGAAGAAATACAAGCACACACCTGATTGGCTTATACTGCTCTATTCGATGGATTCTATCTTGGGCTTGCCTCTCCACAGCAGCATTCCACCAAGGATCTATCAAAAAAACCTAGAAAGGTGAAAGATGAGAGTGAAACATTGAGGAAAGTAGTCTAGGTCATTCAACGAATTATTATAAGATCAAAATGTATCTATTCTTTAGGTGCACAGAGATGAAGTTAAAACATCCCAAACAAAATAAATAGTTTTAACCTGAAGAGATGAAGGAATCCAACATAGATTCAAGCCCCTTTGTATTTGACAAGAAATGAAGAATATTCATTGACAAAGAGAGGAAACGAAAACCTTACTTGTGATGCCACTGTATGATTCAGGGCAAGACCTCCGGCTTTCAAGCTCATAAGAAATATAATGCAATCTGGATCGTTGATAAATCTTGTAATTGCAGAATCTCTTGCTTTGATAGTCATGGATCCATCTAATTGAACACAACTGATGCCCGACTACCAAATACACACAAGAAATGTTTTTTGTTGTGGCTACTGATGGAAACAATAGGGGTAGATGTGAAGGGGATAAAGAAGACACGTCTTACCTTCTGTAGAGAATAGTGTATCAGATCGAAAAATGATGTGAATTGGCTGAAGACTATTGCCTTTGCGGAACCATCTCTTTCAATCATGAACCTTATTTCATCTCTCTTGATCCAATAAAAAAAGCAATGAGAATTCTATTATAAAGGATATAAATAAGACTGAGACCACATGAACAACGATTTATTATTCCTCAATTAGTTTCCACTCAAATAAGTAGGGGTGGTATTTGACGCAACATTTTCAAATGGTCAGCAAAACTTTATTTAGACCTCATGAATCCCCCATTTTTCACACAACCAAACTTAACAAGAAATTAAAGACTAAAGCCATCATCCTGAACTTTTGCATGTGTAAAGATCATCTGGTAAGTTAAATGGTATGAGATCCTTAGGGATTATATCTAATTCCTACAAATGATGCAGTATTGCAACCTCTTGTACTCTTTGTGAGAGGAAAATAAACTCATAAAGCAAACTATAAAGGCAAGATAAGATATAGTTATTAATTGAAAAGTAGTTGTATACCAAAACTTCTACTTTTGTGCTTGTCTGAAAATTATCAAGACAAATTCTATTCAGTATACTCGAGGACCTAAATCCTTTGATAGTTGCTTTAGTTTTCTAGTCGTTTGCCGTGAAATCCACTGTAATTGATTTAGAACACGAAGGGCATGAAAGTTGTCCCACAACTGTAGAAAAATCTATCAGACATGACTTGAAAAAGACATGTGTGCAAGAAGTAACCTGCAACAATCAAAACATGTGCACATTTTTATAGGAGAGTCGGTTTAAGTTTCAAATGACAGAATAATAGTAAGGAATTCATAGAATATTTCGTAGGTTGTCAATAGATGAGGTACAAGAATTTAAATCATCAAGTCCACAAGTTTAATGGAAGTCCTTTTAGTGTTATAAGGCATTCCTAAAAGCATTTCTAGTAAAAAAAATTGAGGTCTTTCGTATGGTGTTGGAAAAGAATTTTTAGAAGACATCGTAGATGTAAATGTTGAAAAAATATGGCCAAATTAAGATTTGAAATATCCATAATATAATATACGATATATTAATGTAGTGTGAGTAGGAAATCCATCAAATTCAATTTTAGTGAAGTATCAAGTTTCATGATTGAGCTTATTCCTTTATTTTATACTTTCTATTTATATTTTTAGGGAAGTGGGAGAGTATGCAACTCACAACTGGATCTTCTACTGGATCGTGACATAATCCACATGGTTGTTCAACATAGCCAACATTAGTTGTTCTTCCACTTTTAGCCAAAGCAGTACTTGAGCATTCCACAAGGTAAGGATGATCAACTGCCTGTGGTCAGATCAAAGATAAAATCAATCAAATATAAGAAAAAGTTTTCTAGTTATTACTTTTGAGGTAGAATCATACGATCATAGAAAGTCAAATTTCTTGCTTTAGTAAAAGAAGTCTGAACTATTTATTTCTTTAAGGGCCTAAAATTATAAAGGAAGGTCAAGAGATGCAACAGGAGAGCAAAGGCATGCTAAAAACAACAAATAATCAGATGCAACTAGACACTAATAAAGTCAATTCTCGTTCTTGTTCTTACGTGGCACTTCTTCATTCATGGAATTAAAAATATGAAATATAAAATAGGCACTGCCATTTTGGCATCCAAATATTGCATCCACTTTTACGCCAACTTATATTTAATATGATATTGTTATGTAAATACATCTACAAAAAAAAATATGGATGGGAACTAAGTCCACCTCCAAATCAGATGAATGTGGATACATAGTAGAAAAGGATCACTGTTGGACTCCTTGGTAGGGTGTTCTCATGGGTGGAATTTATACTTCTTTGAATAGAAAGAATAACAATGAATATTATAACAACAACAATAGTAACATATCAAGTGTAATCCCACAAGTATATATATTAATACAAGTAAAAAAAAATTAAATAGTACAGAAAAAAATGAAGGAAAAGAAGATTAATCAAATTGAAAGAAGTGCATTTTAGTACAAAATCGATCAAGGAAAGGAAAAATCAAGGTAAAACATTACCAAAGGAAAAATATAAGCGATGAAGGAAAACTTAAAATGAAAAAGGTTATAGAAAAATGGCTCAAGGAAGGATATATAAGGAAAAAGTAAGCCAAGAAATTACTGAAGAAATTATTATCTCTGAGTTCTGCAATATTGAAAGATTTAACCCCTTAACAAAATTAAATATTTCATTTCAATGGTTTAGTGATTTTACCACAATTGTAGAAGTATTAAAATATTTCTTCTTAAGGAAAAAAAATACATTAGATTCGATCCATATTTTGAAGTTTAATAATGAACCTATAACCAAGAATTTTATTCACGACGAAAACCAATACAAGCAGGTACCAATACATTATTAAGAACAATTAAGTTTGGAAGCATGATATCCATACCTGTCGCATGCGTGTGAGTAGATTAAAAATGTTAGCATAGTTATTCATCAACGTACCAGCTTGAATGTATCTATACCAAAATACACCAGGAAGAAACAATATAGTGATGAGAAAAAGAACAATACACCGCTTATTTGACTCTCATTATTTACTTTTTCGCAAGGTGAAATAGCCAATGTTGATTATTTTCCACGAAAAACCGTGTAAAATGGTCATTTTATAGGATTTCCAAGATAGGAACATCTGAATGTTTTTAGGATGACTTAACACATGGCAATTAGATGAAACATATACCATGCAAAAGCATTTAATCCAAAGACCAGACAAAAATAATACACAAGAAAAAGACCATGAGTTGTCCCATTAAAATAAATTCAATAAGAACATCACCATGTGTAGCGAATGGAGAGCAAAGCAAAGGCAAAGATGACTTTGAAACAAACAAGGGTCTAGTTGTGTAAGTATTGACAAAATTATATTACATACGTATTAAATTGTGCCCGGCTTTCATCCCACATTGATGTGTAGTAGTCTTCTTCTTTAACATCGAAAGAATCTTTGCGCAAGGTAACCTGAATGAGAAAGTAAGTAACAGGCTAAAGAGGAGAAAGAATAATTAATAACTCTAGCACTATGTTAATGTGAAAAAAAACTTACGATCGTTGGAGGAATTCCAAGATCAGTAGCCCTTCCCTTTTTAGTACGTCTTAGTATGATGGATTTTAAAATTTTGTGTTTCAACAAAATCATCGCATCTCTACCAAACCCATGATTCCCTTGAAATTGTATGGGTGAGGCAATATACTAGAACATAAGATGTATCAACGTCTCCGTGTCAGCAACAATATTGTTTATGACAAGTAACAAAAGGCATCAAAATAAGTATATCAATTAGGTAACTTACTCTATTCCACCAGCAAAAGTGCCGGAATAGATTTGTGGTGGCAATGTGGACACTCGAATGAGCTAAAATAAATACAAACACAAAAGGGAACAAATATGAGATTTCAAAAAGGTGAAAAATAAAAAGATACTCCAGGAAGAAAGATTTCAACTGTCATTGAAACAGTAACAACAAAATCTCTGGTGAAAAATGAACAAATATGACAGAGTAAAAATAAAACAAATCCTCAGCTATATGTTTCTCTATCCAACCAAGTTAGGTGAAAAGATAAAAAAGAAACTTTTAAGTCTACCTATTGTCGAGAGCTCTGCAATCACAATCTTTGCAGAAGTAGTACGAGTAAGGAATAATTTGCAAGAAACAGACCTGTCCAAAAGTAAGGATGTATTTAGTTCAGAGAATGAAGATGTGAATTATGTTGGCCACAAAAGAACATTAATCACAAGAAACGTACAAGTGAGTACAAATCTCCTACACAGTTCTGGAGGGGAGTACCACTTAAGGCCCACTTATAAGAAGATTCTAGTGCAAGAATAGCTCTTGTAGTGTTGCTGCATATATCTTTCACACAATGGGCCTGTGCAACAATAGTTTAATCTGTTAGAAAACTCTGGATGAAGGGTTTGTCAGACAAAACCTACAAATGTGAACTTTGAACAAACTTCTCAATCAAAAAAAGCAAATATAAAATGGCCTTACCTCTTACTACCTTGTGATGGCAGAGTGGTTGGTCATGTGTACACAACCTTACCCCTACCTTGTGAAGGTAGAGAGGTTCTTTTAGGTAGACCTTCAGCTTAAGTAAAACATATCAAGCAAAACCAAATATATGGGTCAAGTTGTGCAATGATTACCTCATCCAAAATAATACGATTCCATTTCATAGCATGCAAAATCATGATATTTTTCCTGTACTCAGTCTCCACTGTTGAGTAGGTAGTAATAACAAAATCATATTCCGCGAACCTGCAAATATTTTTCTCCCTGTTGGCACCATGATATACAAGAATTGTGTTGCTTCCTTTTGTGGTGAAGCGGTCAATCTCATTGACCCACTGAATCACTGCGACAACTGGACATATAACAAGGGTTCCTTTCACTGCTGGGAGAATATAAGGGGTAGGTGAGAGCAAACCAGAATCTGAAATTGCTTGCCCTATTTCACGTGTAGCAAGCACAAGAGCTATGGCTTGAACATTCTTCACCATCCCCATATCATCAACATGATTACCGCCTCTAGCTATAGATTTTTCTAATTGCTTTAATGCCCAAGCCAACCACTCTTTCTGGTACCTCAGCAAGAGCATGATCAAATCAGATAGCTGCTCAATAGTTTCAGTCATAAACTCATTCTGACTGTTGAAGTCCAGATAAAGTGTATGGTTTTCTGCCATCCACCTATCGTTCTCTTCTTTCCATTTGTGCCACATCAATACAAGGTTACCACCATTTCCTACATCATTCATTACACAATCTTCTTCTACCTGATCTTCATTCGCCCTTTGTTCTATATGATCTCCTTCCTTTTGTTATATTGGGCCAAACTACTTCCGCAGTTAAATCAATATCAACAACTCCACTAGTTTGGGCTTCATTGAACAAATTATCTGCTTTATTTGCAAAGATGATTAAAACAAAAATCACATAATTAACCGTGTGCATTAACTATTCAATGCACGTCCATATTTGCTTGCATGAACTTTTGTCTTAGGTTAGCCAATAAGTATCATCCATCGGCAAAAATAAAGTCCCAACATGCTATAAAAATGTCATTGTAGTTGCAACAATTAAAATAAAATAAAATTGAAGGCATATTAATATTTGCATGAAAAATAAATGTTATATGCAATACCTTCGTCGTTGCTCCCAATGTAAATTATAATTTGAGGATATAACAATAACGTCATCCTCATCAGAGCTCCTAAATTAGGGACTTTGTTCTCCTAATTTCACAATCCACATATAAGTACAACCACATCATTTAAATTTATATACAACATATAGTGGATATAGATATGTATGACATATGTCATCTCAAAGAAATGCTTCATCACACACACAAAAAAATTGAAAAGGACATTTTTACACCAAATTGGCCCACTTGTTTCTATGGATGGAACAAACTCGCAATATTCCTATTAGGAAATATTATTTTCTCCGATAATACTCGCAAACCTTATTTAATGATCTTCCTGTTTTTTCCTTTCTATTTATAAAAGTTTTCTTTTTATTTCTTAAGCATAGTAATGTGGGCATTTGACGAAATACCTTGTTTACCCCGGATGAGAGGACGTGTTTTCCTTGATACAAGAATAAGTTTTAAAGTTTTATATTTTCTCTATACTAGTATTTTATCGTTCTCTTTCTTTGTTGTTTACTTTCTTTATGCTTGATGAGTAAATTCAACCATCAATCCATTTGGATTGATCTTATATTGGTGTTCGATTAATCTTAAACCTAGCTAATGAGAGGGAAGAGTGTATATGGTCATATAAGGTTCTCCCATGCATCTCTTAAAGGGCTAATGTGGGACTCTTATCATTAATAATATCAGTTCAATCAATCAACCCATTTACTCCTTAATAAAAACAAATAGTAAGTTCTCAAACATTTTCTATTATTATTGTGGTGTTGCACACGCCTTGACTATCTCTCGATACCTGTTATCTCCAATCAATACAAGTACCAGGAAACTCTATCATGAGATTTGGGAATAATTCACTTAGTCTAATTTCATTTAATATTTGAACCAAGGATTTCATTCCTTTGACTGCTAAATCATCCCACTATGGGTTGGATAAATGAACTTCTGGCAGGGAAGTCATTTTCATGATTCTTTAATAGTTTCTTTTTCTAGAAAAAAACATTTTTTGACTGAAAAAATGATAAATTCCACCATAAAAAAACACCCTAAAAATTCCATTTTACTCACACAATGTAAGATTGCAAATAGAAACACAAGGAAAATAAAAAGGATTAGTAAAAGAAGGATTTTTCGAGCGAACCTTCGGCTGAAGATGAGGAAGGATGAGAATGGATACTCATTTTCTACTAAAATAATTACTAGTGGAGATTTGCAGAAAAAATATACAACAATTGTGATGAGAGAGAGAGAGTGAGTGAGAGAGATTCCCAGTGTGTTGAGAGACGCTGAGTAGGATTGTGCAGCAGGAAACCAACTTATATATCCAGAATCAATAATGATAAAGGGTGTGATGAAAATATTTTATCTTTAACACACTTACCTTATATTGGATTTTAGTAATCAAAAGTTGACCAAATATTAAGTTGAGAGTGCTTAAGACTTAAACAAGCACTTACCTTATAAAATGTTTGTTTTAAGAAAAAAATTAATCTACTTACAAGTTTTGTAATATTAGATAACAAGACTATCATACTATTGGCATATCAATATGCTTTTAAAGTTATGACTAACATGCTTCAAATTGATATTTTTTATGTTATTCTTGTTACATATGAATTGAAAAAATGTTTTTAGAACTAAAATGAAAAATTATTTGCAATATTGAAATGCAACGGGCCTGTCGGAATTTGAAATATATAGTTGACACTAATTAATTAGAATAATCATCATACTTATTCTATAAGTGGGAAGTTTCATAATTGGAAGTTAGATTATGATTATATCCTTCCAAATTTAATGCAACATCTCGCCTTAGAAAGAGCTAAATATAGAATGAACTAATTTGGAAAGAGCCCATTTGAGTTTTGTTCAAGTTAAGCTTAAGTTGTGAGTTTTGGATCAACTTCAAACGACCATAACATTCAGTACAGGATGAGTTAGGTGAACCATAAGATATCAAATGAATGGTCTTGGAATCCTCTTTCCAACGCCACCAAGTTTGCTAAGTTTTGAATTTGGATGAGGAAGATATGCCCGTTTGAAGTCAGTCTGTCCAGTTAAGGAAAGTTATCCCAATTAATGAGGGGTATTTTGGTATTTTCCTTACCCCATCAGCTTAAAACATTTTTTAGTAATATTTTGGGGTCAAATCTGATTTGGGTTAGTTTTACAAACCCTAAATTACGCTTAGGGTTTTAGAAAAGAGTTCAAGAAGAGAAAAGAGGAGAAAGGGAAGAAAGATCGAGGTTTCTTGTGAATCAAGGATTTGTTTTGCCAAATCGAGGTATGTAAGTTTTCACAGTGTTGGGTTCGTTCACTCACACACCAATCATGGTTTACATATTCAAATTCATTCATTAAGATTGAAAAAATTCTTGAGGCAAGGATCTTGTTAATGAACATTATTCTTAAGGGTTTTCAAGTATATTTTCATGTAAATAAGTTGGGTAAATGAATCTAAAAGTGTTCGGAAGAAACCATTCGATTCTAGATGAATTAGGGTCAGAAAATGAGAAGAAAATTTCGTCGGGTTTTCTGGGCAGAGGGATGGTGCACCGCGCCAACAGTGTGCCAGGAAGAGCCCTCTGAAGTTTGAGGGTTGGCGTCCCGCACCACTCAATGTGCCAGGGTCGCCTGCCCCGTCCTGTATTTTCCATCATTTGACTCGTCTGAGTTCTTTTAAAGATGTACCTTTACTCCCTATTGATTCTAACTACTCTAAACTACATCTAAACATCGAGAAACCATTCATAACATGAATAAATAACCTTGAATTCGTAATTCAAATTCAATGTAGAGTTAGGAGTCAAGTCTTTAGAGTTCCTTCGAGTCATTTTGAGAAGTCCTTTACTATCTTTTAAAAACTCGTTTTAAGACTTGAATACTTGAGTTTAAGGATGGAAAGAGTTGAGTTCCTTTTTTCAAAATGATATATGGGAACTAAGTATTGTCAAGAGTAAATGTTTTTACATTTAAAATGAGAGGAAACATTGATTTCCAAAGGAGTTCGTGAGGAATTTTGAGTACTATCTCTTTTAAGAGAAATCTTTTGAGTAATAATCTCAAAGTTGAGGATGAGGAAATGTTTTTAAACATATGATCTAATTTATATTATGGGAGTAGTATTGAGCACCGATATGGGGACGAGTTCAGATAGCTCAAAATCCTCATAAACCATGTAGCCAACGTAGATAGAAAAGGTCATACTTTTTAGATGATTCATTATTGATTTTTAATCATAGCTTAGTGTATCCACTTAGTTAAGGAGTTCTATACCCCAGCAAGGTATATGATAGTTCTGCCAGCGTGGGTGAGACGTTGTATCATCACACAACTCATAGTGATGGTTGTCAATTAGATAATCTCCCAAACAGAGTTTATTTTGTATTTTTCCATACAAACTGAGTTATATTGTAGTTTCCAATAAATTGAGTTTCTATCTACTATTTTAAAAGCTCCTCTTTATATTGCATTATTGTCATTGCGTTTATATTGAAATGATTTGAGGTTGAGTTGAGTTGAGACGAGGTAAGTTGTTTCTTCAGTTCCAGTTCTAGCTTATGTCATGTTTTAGATTCCCCCTTGCCTGCTCATACATTCCATGTATTGATGCCATTTGGCCTACATCTTTCATGATGTAGATACAAGTAACCAGGATCTTGAACCAGCGCTTCGTTAATCCAGTACAGTTCCAAAGTTGTTTGGTGAGCCTCGTTGCTTCCGGATGATCCCTTACTTATTTATGTTATTCATTTTTGTTAGGATGATCGGGGGTATTGTTCTGAAATCCCTCATAGTATTATAGGCTTCATAGATAGATAGATAGACAGTAGTTCATGAGTCTTTTTCATTTTCAATTGTTAATGTTCTAGACTTGAGTTGCCTCTTTGGTTAGTTGAATGTTTATTTCTAAATATTGTAAGTTTAAGTATTTGAGACTTTTGAGTTAAAGATTTCTTTAAAGTTCTTTTATTGTTGATTAAGTCTTCTGCTGAGTATTCAGCCAGGCCCAGGGTTTGCTTGGGGCATCCAATGGTTTTGAGTGCCAGTCGCGTCCATGGTGTAGGCTCGGGGTGTGACAAACTCTGTATCAGAGAACAGAGTTCAAGATTCCTAGGATGTCTATGAAGCTGTGACTGTAGAGTCCTAGTTATCAGTGTGAAGCGCGCCATGTTTATAATTAGGAGGCTGCGACATGTAGGAAGTATCTTACTTCTTTCATACTCTTTTCGTGAGACACAGTTCATCTCTATAAAGTTTCTTTCTAATTTATGCTTGCGCGTATCTTTTAGATCATGCCTCCACTGAGAGTTATCTGAGGTCGTACAACTAGGAGGAATATTGATCCTCAGGATCAAGGGGTCCCCAATGCACCAGAAGGGCAACCCAAGGAGAGGTCACTAATGCTGAGTTTTGGGATGCTATCCAGATGCTGAGTCAAGTTGTGACCAACCAAGCTAGGAAACAAAGAGGGAATCGACAGGATGTGGCTGATACATCTAGGATCCGTGAGTTCTTGAGGATGAATCCTCCAGACTTCACCGGTTCGAGTGTCAATGAGGATCCAAAAAATTTTGTGGAAGATTTGCAGAAAGTATTTGAGGTAATTCATGTTGCAGATGCTGAGTGTGGACCTAGCTGCATACTAACTGAAGGGTGTTGCTAGAGTCTGGTACGACCAATGGAAGAAGAGAAGAGCTAAAGGTGTACCAATTGTGAGTTGGGATGTGTTCGAAGAGCCCTTCATGGGGCATTTCTTTCCCCGTGAACTGACAGAGGCAAAGGTAAGGGAATTCCTCACTCTTAAGCAAGAATCCATTAGTGTGCATGAGTACAACCTCAAGTTCACTCAACTATCATGTTATGCTCCGGATATGGTTGCTGACATGAGAAACGGGATGCGTTTATTTGTATCAGGGTTGTCTTGTTTGTCAAGCAAATAGGGTAAGGCTGTGATATTGATAGGGGCCATGGACATATCAAGGCTGATGATCCATGTGTAACAAGTTGAACAAGATAATCTGAGAGAGAGAGAGAAGAGTTCCAAAATAAGAAAGCTAATACAATAGGAAATGAGTACGGGCAGCAGAAGAGTAATGCAAACCGGTCTTTTTTTCAACACAAGCCAAATGGACTTGCTCTATCATTTGCTAGTGCACCTGCACCAAGGAACAAATGTGAGTTCAAGAATCAGAATTTGCAGAACTTCAGAGCTAGACCTGCTCAGTCTCAAGGTAGTGTGGCACAAGGAGGTCATGGGACTCCTGCATGTGCTAAGTGTAGTAGGAACCACTCAGGAATGTGTCGTGATGGCTCCACTGGTTGCTTCAAGTATGGTTAGAATGGTCACTTTATGACAGAGTCCCCTAAGAACAGGAAGGGTAATGGCAATGGGGGCAATAGATCCCAATCTTCTTTAGTGGCTCCACCAGATAGAGTTGTACCTAGAGGAGCTACTTCAGGAACATGCAGAGGAGCAAACCGTTCGTATGCTATCACCAGTTGCTAAGAGCAAGAAAATTTTCCAGATGTTGTCACTAGTATGATCAAAGTCTTTTCTTTTGATGTATATTCTTTGCTAGATCCAGGTGCAAGTCTATGTTTTGTGACTCCGTATATAGCTATGAGGTTCGATATTATTCCTAAACAACTTCTTGAGCCCTTAAGTGCTTCCATACCGGTTGGTGAGTCTATTCTAGCTGAGAGAGTTTATCGTGATTGTGTCATTTTTGTCAATCACAAGGACACCATGGCTGACTTAATCAAGTTAGACATGGTAGATTTTCATGTTATTCTAGGTATGGACTGACTTTATGCTTGTTATGCCTCAGTTGATTGTAAAAATCGAGTATTTAAGTTCCAGTTTCTTAATAAGCTAGTTATTGAGTGGAAGAGTAGTTCAGCAGTGCGTAATGGTCATTTTATTTCATACCTTAAGGCAAGAAAGTTAGTTTCCAAGGGGTTCATCTATCACTTAGTCCGAGTTAATGACTCTAGTGTTGAGACATCACCTATTCAGTCAGTTCCACTTGTGAGTGAGTTTCCAGAGGTATTCTTCATGATACTCGTCTCATTTATATTCTGCCATATAGAATGGCTCCATCTGAGTTGAAAGAATTAAAAGAGTAGTTAAAAAATCTCTCTGATAAGGGATTTATTCGAACAGGTGTCTCACCTTAGGGCTCTCTGGTCTTGTTTGTGAGGAAGAAAGATGGTTCACTTAGGATGTGAATAGATTACTGCCAATTGAACAAGGTTACTATAAAGAATAAGTATCCCCTTCCGAGAATTGATGATCTTTTCGATCAACTTCAGGGTGCCACTTGTTTTTCTAAGATAGACCTCAGATCTGGCTATCATTAGTTCAGAGTAAGAGAAAGTGACATTCCTAAGACAACATTCAGGACCCACTATTGTCATTATGAGTGTCTAGTCATGTATTTTGGTTTGACTAATGTTCCAGCAACATTCATGGACCTTATGAACAGAGTGTTTTTGCCTTATCTTGGTATGTTTGTTATCGTATTCATTGATGATATTCTAATTTATTCAAGGAATGAGGAAGATCATTTGTATGCTAAATTCTCTAAGTGTGAATTTCATCTTGAGTATGTGGCATTCTTAGGCCACATTGTTTCTGATTATGGGATTCGAGTTGATACTCAAAAGATTGAGGCAGTGCAGAACTCGCCTAGACCCACCTCTCCAACTGATATTTGGAGTTTCATAGGATTGTCTGGTTATTATAGGAGGTTTGTTGGGGGGGGGGGGTTCTCATCTATTTCATCCCCGTTAACTAAGTTGACTCAGAAGATAACAATTTTTCAATGGTCTAAAGCTTTTGAGAAGAGCTTTTAGGAATTGAAACTAGGTTGACTACTGCCCGAGTGTCGACCTTACTAAAGGGTATGCAAGGTTTTGTTATGTATTGTGATGCGTCTAGAGTTGGAATGAGTTGTGTATTCATGCAGAATGGAAAACTTATAGCTTATGCCTCCAGAGAGCTTAAGATTCACGAGAGGAATTACCCAACCCATTATCTAGAGTTGGTTGCGGTAATGTTTGCTTTGAAAATATGGCAGCACTATCTTTATGGTGTTCATGTAGTTGTGTTCACCGATCACAAGAGTCATCAGTATATATTCAGTCAGAAAGAGCTTAATCTCATACAGAGGAGGTGATTGGATTTACTCAAGGATTATGATATAAGTATTCTCTATCACCCAGGTAAGGCTAATGTTGTTGCTGATGCATTGAGCAGGTTGTCTATGGGTAGTATGGCCCATGTTGAGAAAGGTAAGAAAGAGTTAGCAAAAGATGTGCACAGACTTGCACGATTGGGAGTCCGGTAAATGGATTTCAATGAAAGAGGAGTGGTGGCGATGAATAGGGATGAATCATCACTAGTGTCCGAAGTGAAAAAGAAACAAGACCAAGATCTTTTTTTGCTTAAATTGAAGGTAGATGTTTATAAGTAATAAGTAATGGCTTGTGAAGAAGGAGGAGATGGCGTATTGAGATATCAAGGTAGATTGTGTGTGCCAAGGGAGGATGAACTTCAAGAGAGGATCATGGAGGAAGCTCATAGCTCTAGATACTCTATCCATCCGGGTTTCACAAAGATGTATCGTGACATGAGAGAAGTATATTGGTTGAGTATCATGAAGAGGAGTATTGCAGAGTTCGTTGCTAACTGCCTGAATTGCCAACAAGTCAAGGTAGAGCACCAGATGCCCGGTGGTATGGCTCAGAACATGTATCTTCCAATATAGAAGTGGGAGATGATCAATATGGATTCATTATTGGGTTGCCACAGTCTCACAGAAAACATGATTCGATTTGGGTGATTTTAGATCGAATGACTAAAGCAGCCCATTTCTTACCGGTAAAAACTACCTTTTTAGCAGAGGATTATGCCTAGTTATATATTCAAGAGGTAGTTAGACTTCACAGAGTTCCGGTATCCATCATTTCAGACAGAGATGTACAATTCACCGCACAACTCTGGAAATCGTTCTAGAAAGGTTTGGGTTCAAAGGTAAATTTGAGTACTACTTTCCATCCCCAGACTGATGGTCACGCAGAGCGACAATTCATACTTTAGAGGATATGTTAAGGGTGTGTGTGATAGATTTCAAGGGTAATTGGGATGATCACTTACCTCTCATCGAGTTTGCTTACAATAACAATTATCACTCCAGCATCTAGATGGCTCCATATAAGGCTCTTTATGGGAGAAGATGTAGATCTCCTATTAGATTATTTAAGATTGGTGAGGCTGGATTGATAGGACCACACTTAGTTCATCAAGCTATGGATAAAGTGAAGATTATTCAAGAAAGATTGAAAATAATACAAAGTCGTCAGAAATCCTATACCGATGACAGGTGAAGAGACTTAGAGTTTGAGGTTGATGATTGGGTTTATTTGAAGGTTTCACCCATGAAGGGTGTTATGAGGTTTGTCAAGAAGGGGAAGCTTAGTCCCCGATATATTAGTCCTTACAGGATATCCAAGAGGATCGGCAACGTATCCTATGAGTTGGAGCTACCACCAGAATTAGTAGCAGTCTATCTGGTATTCCATATATCAATATTGAAGAATTGTATGTGCGATCCTTCACTTATTATACCGACTGAAGATATTGGTATTAAGGACACCCTATCTTATGAGGAGATTCCCGTTCATATTCTGGATCGTCAGGTTCGCAAGTTGAGAACCAAGGAGGTAGCATCAATCAAGGTATAATGGAGGAATCAGTTTGTTGAGGAAGCTACTTGGGAGGTTGAGGAGGATATGAAGAAGAGATACCCACATATCTTTGAGTCTGTAGAAATTCCAAATCAAGGTACTAATTCTTTTCTTGGTACTTTTTATGTTAAAATGTTCTGTTAAATTACTTATTGGGTGTTTGAGCTAAATGTTAGATGTTGTCACCCTTAGTCTACTTAGAGTATACTCATTCGAGAATGAATGTTCCCAAGGGGGAGATATTGTAACCTTCCACCTCAGAAAGAGCTAAATATAGAAAGAACTAATTTTGAAAGAGCCAACTTGAGTTTTGGTCAAGTTAAGCTTAAGTTGTGAATTTTGGACCAACTTTAAACGACAATAACATTCAGTACATGATGAGTTAGGTGGACCATAAGATATCAACTAAAAGGTCTTGGAATCCTCTTTCCAACACCACCGAGTTTGCTAAGTTTCAAGTTTGGATGCGGGAGATATTCCCGTTTGAAGTCAGCATGTCCAGTTCAGGAAAGTTACCCGAATTAATGAGGGGTATTTTGGTCTTTTTCTTACCCCATAAGCTTAAAACATTTTTTAGTAATACTTTGGGGGTCAAATCTGATTTGGGTCAGTTTTAAAAATCATAAATTATGCTTAGGATTTTAGAAAATAGTTCAAGAAGAGAAAAGAGGAGTAAGGAAGAAAGATCGAGGCTTCTTACGAATTGAGGATTTGTTTTGCCAAATCGAGGTAGGTAAGTTTGATAGTGTTGGGTTCATTAACCCACACGCCAATCATGATTTACATATTCGAATTCATCCATAAAGATTGAAAGCTTTAAGTTCTTGAAATGAGGATCTTGTTAATGAGCATTATTCTTGAGGGTTTTCGAGTAGATTTTTATGTAAATAAGTTGGGTAAACGAATCTAAAAGTGTTTGGAAGAAACCATTTGATACTAGATGAATTAGGGTCAGAAAATGAGAAGAAAATTTTGTCAGGTTTTCTAGGTAGGGTTCTAGCGTGCCGCGCTAGGATGAGCCCTCTAAAGTTTGAGGGTTGGTGCCCCGCACCACTCAATGCGTCAGGGTCGCCTGCCCTCCGTCCTGTTTTTCATCGTTTGACCCATCTGAGTTCTTTTAAAGTGTACCTTTAGTACCCATTGATTCTAACTACTCCAAACTACATCTAAACATCGAGAAATTATTTATCACATGAATCATAAACCTTGAATTAATAATTCAAATTCAAGGTAGAGTTAAGAGTTAAGTCTTGAGAGTTCCTTTGAGTCGTTTTGAGAAGTCTTTTACAATCTTTTAAAAGCTTGTTTTAAGACTTAAGTACTTCAGTTTGAGGATGAGAAGTGCTGAGTTCATTTTTACAAAATGATATATGGGAACTAAGTATTCCCAAGAGTAAAAAATTTTACATTTTAACTGAGAGGAAACACCCATTTCCGAAGGAGTTCATGAGGAGTTTTGAGTACTATATCTTTTAAGAGAAATTTTTTGAGTAATAATCTCAAAGTTGAGGATGAGGAAATGTTTTTAAACAAATGAGTTAAGTTATATTTTGGGAGTAGTATTGAGGACCGATATGGAAATGAGTTCAGATAACTCAAAGTCCTCACAAACCATGTAGCCAAGTAGAAAGGGTCATACTTTTTAAATGATTCCTGATTGCTTTTTAAGCATAGCTTAGTGGATCCACTTAGTTGAGGAGTTATATACCCCGGCAAGGTATGGACAGTTTTGGCAGCATGGGAGAGACGGTGTATCATCACACAACTCATAGTGATGGTTATCGGTTAGAGAATCTCCCAAATAGAGTTTATTTTTTATTTTTACATACAAGCTGAGTTATATTGTATTTTCCAATACATGGAGTTGCTATCTACTGTTTTTAAAGCTTTTCTTTATATTGCATTATTGTTATTGCTTTTATATTGAAATGAGTTGTGATTGAGTTACGATTGAGTTGAGTTGAGACGAGGAAAGTTGTTTCTTCAGTTCCAGTTCAAGCCTATGTCATGTTATAGATTTCCCCATACATGCTGGCACATTCCATTTACTGACGCCATTTGGTCTGCATCATTCATGATGCAAATACAGGTAACTAGTATTATCAACCAGTGCTTCGTTGATCCAGTCGAGTTCCAGAGTTGTTTGGTAAGCCTCATTTCTTTCGGAGGATCACTTATTTATTTCTATTATTCAGTTTTGTTAGGATGATCACGGTCTTGTCCCGACATCCCTCATAATATTAGAGGCTTCATAGATAGATATATAGACTTGAGTTGCCTCTTTGGTCAGTTGAATGTTTATTTCCGAACATTCTGAGTTTAAGTATTTGAGACTTTCGAGTTAAAGCTTTCTTTAAAGTTCTTTTATTGTTGAGTAAGTCTTCCACTGATAATTAAGCTAGGCAAGGGTTTGCTTGGAGCCAACAATGGTTCTCGAGTGTCAGTCACGTCCAGGGTGTAGGCTCGGGGGAGACAGTTGATTGACTATTATAATTGTCACGACCCGATTCCTCTAGTCATAATGGTACCTACTACAAACCATCAATAGGTAAGCCAACCTTTAACTCATATTGAAAAGTAATGAGTACAAGGGTAGAACGTAAGTAAAAATTAAATTATAAGAATAAAACAAGACAGAGGTGGAACTAACCAAGAACAATATACATGAACAGAATCCCTCCCAGAATCTGCAAGTTACAAGTATAGAGGTATCTAAAATGGAAGTACAAGTCCCAAAAGTGGACCAAAGACAAGTCATCTCAAAGGAAAAAGACTAGATAAACATAAATATAGTAGGAGACAGGCTGATCCAAGACACCAAGTGCTCAGCCACATCTCCGATCTCAAAAGCTGTTGAAGATGGCACAAATAATCACCACTGATAGTTGTTACTAGGACCAGCATTACAAAACAGATGTAGAGTGTAGTATGAGTACCAAAATAAAGGTACTCAATGGGCATCAATGGTCGACCGAGCAAGAAAGGTAAAGACTATAAAAAGATTGAATCTAGACACAAATAGAGGTCCAAGTGGATATGAAAGAAAGCACACGAGCATACCGAAAGTAAATCTAAGTACATCTAAACTAAACCTAACTAAACCCTATAAGCTCAGAAGATACATTCGGGCAGAAATTTAAATAAAACTCAAATGAACCCCATACTCGACAGGTAAACAAAATAACTATGTCTACTAAGAGAAGAGTACCACGAAGTGAAATTCAGGCTCCTATCCCAAGTAACCACAATACCCAACAATCTAGTCAACTCCAAGCCCGTCTAGCAAGAGTGAAAACCAATCCAGGACACCCACCCAGCCAGTGCACTCCCATCCTAGCTAGCAAGAGTGACCCGGCGGCATGTCGACTCTGAAGAGGATCTTATATATTAAGGCAACCAAGCCAGCTACTCCACTCCCAAGGGCGTAAGCCACCCAACTAGTAAGAGTGTTCTAGGGGTATATCGACTCTGAAAAGGATCTCAAATATCAATACCAAGTCACCGTGGAATGATATCCACTCACAAAGAATCAACAGAAGGCTCCAAGCCTAGAACAATCAAATCCTATGTCTCCGCGAAAGCACAAAACCTCAGGTAATACATCGGAGCCACAAAAATAAAGGGAGAGGACAGAAGATCTATAAAGTTGTGAAATCACCTAAACAAGGCTCATACAATCAAACTCAAGTCTACTACTCCAGTCTCGAAGACAAAACAAGGCTACAAGGATCACAAATCTAAGTCAACACTAGTGTAATCCTAGACTAAGGCCGACTATGCTCATTACCACTAAAACAATGCAATTAATGCACAACAACATGCAATAACACAGCTAAACCCCAACTAGCATGGTACTAAACCAAAAATAATGTCGATCAATCCTACAACATGGTATCTAGGAAGAGAAATAATAATAACTAGGTACCCACCCCCAATTCACTCAACTCAACATGCATTTACATATTCATGCTCAATCTGAATAGAAAGGAAGTTGTATTACCTGTAGGCCGATTGTGCATGATCCAAATTACAAGGCAAAAGCTTTTCCTTTCCGAACAACCTCTGAACGTTGCCATACTATCAAACATATAATCAAAACGTTAATACCATCGTTTAAAAACCAAAAAATATAAAATGGAATCAGACCAATTTTGAAGTCAAATAGGAATTGTGGTACCTGAGTTGGAATTTCTAGAATTGACTACATCAAGAGGTCCTAATAAATGCCACGAACTTGTGTTCTAAAAAGAAACACAATACAGGGATCGCAACAACCACAACCAATCAACATTCAAACAATAATAATTAAGCTCAAACAAAGAATAAGGACAACCAACTTAAATGATAATTCACCTCAAAGGAGTCTCCCAACCACTTCCAAACAAGCTACAATGTAGTCACAATAATTCCATACGTGTAGGACTTCGAATCACCCAATTCCAAGCTAAAACGAGGGACAAATCACTTCTTGAAGTCTAAAAGAATCGTTGCCATTGCAACTGGTCTTTAAATAAGACCAGTCCAATCTCTTCTTCGCAAGCGTGGACCTCATGAACGTGCCTAGGAGAGAACCGGCCCTCTGCAATCGCGATAGAGAATCCCCCGAGCGCAGGCCCTAGCAAACGCGACCACCAGGTTACCTAGCCTCCATAAATGCAACCTAAGGCCGACGAAGGCTATATTGGCCTGCACTAACTAATGCATATCAGTTGGTTTTTGGCAAGTTGGAAATCTCCAACGGGATGTTCCGAATTCATTTAGAACACCATGCACGCAAACGAGATATGAAACCCTACAAAATTTGATATTTCAGACTTAATGGAGCATCCAAATTTCCAATACGAGGATATCTCGATAAAAAGTGGGTCCCACCCCAAAACTCTACTTTAAGCCAAAATGTAACACCCCAAAAATTAGAACTAAGTTTGAACAAGAGAAATGGGCAAACCATGGAGGGGTCCACAGGCCATGGAGAGGACCACGACCCATGGCCCAGCTCGTTGTTGTTGACCCAGAAACAAGTGAAGGACCACGAACCACTTGATGGTTTATGGAACTTCACACAGGTCGTAGGGTTTCTCATGAAGATGAGGAAGAACCACCATGTCCAGTGTGAAGGACCAAGGACCACTTGACAGTCCATGAAGCTTCATAAGAGTCATGGATTGGCCCGTGAAAAGGGGCCACAACTCTCAAGCCCCTATAAATAACCACGCCCCTAAAATAGAATTAATTATATTCTCTATAGATAAAGTAAAAATAATCCAAGATAAGTTAGAATTATTATATAGTGAGGATCCTTTACAAGGATGGGAAAAACATAAAACAAAAGTAAAAATTGAGCTAATTGATAATAATTGTATAATAACTCAAAAACCATTAAAGTATAATTTTAATGATTTAACAGAATTTAAGATACATATAAATGAATTACTAGAAAAAGGATATATACAAGAAAGCAATAGTAAGCACACAAGCGCGGTATTTATCGTAAATAAACATAGTGAACAAAAAAGAGGAAAACGCAGAATGGTTATTGATTAAGTTGTCTGAACTCATCCCCATATTGGTGCTCAATACTACTCCCAATAATATATATAACTCATGCTCATATGTTTTAAAGCAAACATAAATCCTCCTAAATTTGAGATAATTACTCAAAAGCTCTCTTAAAAGAGATAATGCTCAAAACCTCCTCATGAACTCATTCAGAAATCAAGGTTTCTTCTCATTTTAAATGTAAAAGTGTTACATGCTTGGGAATAGTTAGTCCCCTCATACTCATTTTGAAAAAATGAACTCAACTCTCCTCATACTCATTTACTCAAGTCTTAATTCAAGTTTAAAAAGATTGAAAAAGACTTCTCAAAGTGACTCAAAAGACTTACTCGAACATTACTCTTAATATTTTCTTGAATTCAAAATGTGCATTCAATAGTTATGATTAGGATATATAGGATCACTCGATGATTAGGGAAGACTTAGATGGGTTGAAAATAAGAAGAGAGCGATAGCATCATTTAAAGAAATGCATATAGAACGAAGAGCGGAGGCGGAAGGGGCCTAATGCCCTTGGCACACAGCGCCAGCCCTCCACTTGGTGGGGCTGGTTTTGGGCACACAGAAGGCGGTGGGAGCCAGCCCCTCTAGCACTACGAGGGTACGCCGCCCCAGCTCAGGGATTTTCTGACGAATTTTTCTTCTCTATTTTTTGTCCTAATTCACCAAGAATCAATTGATTTCTTCCAAACTCCCTTAGATTCATTGACCCCAACACAAGTAATAAAAAATCTACTCAAAATCCCTCAAGAACCATGCTCATTCGCAACATCCTCACCTCAAGAACTCAATCAAATCTTCATAACCAAATAACGAAGTCCAAAACTCAAAGAATTCAACAAGAATCTCAAAATACATAATCTCATGAATGAATTCGAAATTGGAAAGTCATGATTGGCGTGAAGGTGAACAAACTCATCACTATGAAAACTTACATACCTCAAACTTACAATCTCCTCTTCAACTTTGCCTTAGTTTGTTGAATGCTTTAGACTTGAGTGAAAACTGATTTTACTCAGCTTTGACCCCTAATTGGGTGAACAAAACGTATAGGCCTAGTGGGGTAATAAAAAGACCAAAATACCCCTCCTTAATTCAGAAGAATTTCCTTAACTGGGGAGGCAGTACTAAAATAGGCATATCTTCCTCATTCAAACTTGGAATTCAGCAAACTCGGCGGCGTTGGAAAGATGACTCAACGTCCTTCAATTTCATATATCATGGGCTACCTAACTCATTCTGTGCTGAAAGTTATGGTTGTTTGAAGTTGACCCAAAACTGAATTTAATAGTAACTTGTACAAATCTCAATTTAGCTCTTTCCAATTTAGTTGTTTCTAAATTTATCTCTTTCTAAGACCAAGGTGTTACAACATCTCCCCCTTGGGAACATCCGTCATCGAATGAGATTACTCTAAATAAGCCGGAGGATGGAAACATCTAACACCCAACTCAAACACCCAACATGCAATTTAACACAACATATCATATCAATTTAGAAAGTGTCTTACAAAAAAAAATCATTACCTTGGTCTGAAATTTTTCTGAAAGTAAAGAGATGTGGGCATGTCTTCTTGATATCCTCTTCAGCCTACCAAGTTGCTTCCTCAACAAAGTGGTTCCTCCATTAGACCTTGACTGATGCTACCCCATTGGTACTCAACTTGCGAACCTGACGATCAAGTATATCAACGGGTATGTCCTCGTAAGATAGGTTGTCCTTAATACCAATACTCTCCGTAGGTATAATAAGAGAAGGATCTCCCATACACTTCTTCAACATTAAAATGTGGAATGCCGGATGGACTGCTGCTAACTCTGACGGTAACTCTAACTCATAAGGTACATTGTCAATTATTCTCTTGGATATCCTGTAAGGACCAATATACTGGGTACTAAGCTTCCCCTTCTTGCCAAATCTCATAACACCCTTCATGGGTGAAACCTTTAAGTAAACCCAATCATCCACTTCAAACTCCAAGTCTCTTCTCCTAGAATCTGTATAGGATTTCTGATGACTTTGCGTTGTTTTCAACCCTTCTTGAATGATCTTCACTTTCTCCATAGCTTGATGAACTAAGTTTGGTCCTATCAACCGAGCTTCACCAACCTCAAACCATACAATAGGAGATCTACATCTTCTCCCATATAGATACTCATAAGGAGCTATTTGGATGCTAGATTGATAACTGTTGTTGTAAGCAAACTCTACGAGAAGTAAGTGATCATCCCAATTACCCTTGAAATCGATCACACACTCCTTCAACATATCTTCTAAAGTCTAAATCATATGCTCTACTTGACCAACAGTCTGAGGATGGAGAGTAGTACTCAAATTTACCTTCGAACCTAAACCCTTCTAGAAAGACTTCCAAAATTGTGTGGTGAACTGTGTACCTTTATCTGAAATGATAGACACAGGAACTACATGAAGTCTGACTATCTCTTGAATATATAATCTGGCATAATATTCTGCCGAAATGGTAGTCTTTACCGATAAAAAATAGGTTGATTTAGTCATCCGATCTACAATCAACCAAATCGAATAATGTTGCCTGCGAGATCACGGCAAGACAGTAATGAAGTCCATATTGATCATTTCCCACTTCCATTCTGGAAGATCTATGGTCTGAGCTATACCATCGGGCCTTTGGTGCACTACCGTTACTGGTTGGCAATTCGAGCACTTAACAACAAACCCTACAATACACCTCTTCATACTACTCCACCAATAGATTCTCTCAAGTCACGGTACATCTTTTTGGAACCGGGATGGATCGAATATCTGGAAGTATGGGCCTCTATCATGATCCTCTCTTGAAGCTCATCCACCTTTGGTACACACAATCTACCTTAATACCTCAATACACCATTTCCCCCTTGTTCAAAAGCCATTAATTTTTGTTTATGAACATTTACCTTCAATTAAAGCAAAACAGGGTCTTGGTCTTGCTTCTCTTTTACTTCAGACACTAGTGATGATTTAGCGCCATTCATCACCAGCACTCCACCTTCATTGGAATCCATTAACCGGACTCTCGGTCGTGAGAGTATGTGCACATCTTTGGCTAATTCTTTCTTGCCTTCTTGAACATGGGTAATACTACCCATAAAAAACCTGCTCAAAGAATCAACAATAAAATTAGTCTTACCTAGGTGATAGAGAATACTCATGTCATAATCCACTACAAGAAAAAGCCTTATTTAAGACCAACATTTAAGGACGAGTGAATTATCACGTCTCTAAAAGTATATCTATTAGGACGAGATTATATTTCGGTCCTTATTTGTACATTTTATTGAGAAGGTATTAAATCTAGTCCTTAAAAATTTAATTCACTAGTCCCAAATTATATTGAGGGCCTTGAGCGAGGGAAAAGTTCGCCAATTTTTATATTAAAATATTAAAAAAATGAAATTTTCAGCTTTAACAAAATTTTAAGCGCTAAAATAAAAGTATACTGAAGGTAAATGAAAAGACCATCGTCTTTTTCCTCATAGTACAGCAGCCCGTCCTAATGCCCTAGTTTGAGCTCTAGATCACCATTGCATCTGATCATCAAGGTCATCACTTTGCCCTCTTCACGTTTTTTGCTTAATCTTGACGTTTCTTGATGTTCCTCTGCCCTAATCGCGTCTATTTGCTTGTATAGTTACTGCTATTCTCAAAACAGAATTCCACCCCAGCTTTGCTCGAAAAAGAATTATAGGTTGGTTCCTCTTCCGATCGAGTTGTTGTGTTTCTTCTATATCTTTTGTTGATGTCGTTTTTTCATTGTTATATTCAAGCTACTCTTTTTTTTCTTCCTGCATAATCTTATCTTGATGTTCCTCTGCCTAATCCAATCTTTTTTCTTGTATCGTTGCTGCTCTGCTCAAGACAGAATTCCACTCCAACTTTGCTCAAAACGAAGTTTCAGGTTGGTTCCTCTTCCATTCGAGTTGTTGTGTTTCTTTGATATGTTTTACTGATGTCGTTTTTCATTATTGTATTCAAGCTGCACTCTTTGTTCTTCCTGCTTAATCTTGACGTTCCTCTCCTAATCGCGTCTTTTTGCTTGAATCGTTGCTGCTCTGCTCAAAACAGACTTGCACCCCAGCTTTGCTCGAAACAGAATTCCAGGTTGGTTCTACTTCCAATTGAGTTGTTGTGTTTCTTCTATATGTTTTATTGAGGTCGTTTTCTTTATTATTGTATTCAAGCTACTCTATTTGTTCTTCCTCTTTTTTAACTTCTGTAATTGAAAAATAGAGCCAATATAATGGACAATCAAGTTCCATAGATAAAACTCCACAACAGTGACTCCTATTTCACCTGTCATATATGCATATAACATATATATCACGAATAACCTATCAGGATTCAGTTCGTAGACAGAAATGTATGCCAAATGCAATAATTAAGGGATCCCCATATATGTATAGTCTAACTTAATTTACATCTAAAATAGGGTGCTAAATATATTTTGCTGCAGAATAACCAAGTGTGCTACAGATACAAATTGATACAAGTGTGAAGCTTACACTCCACCATAGTCAGTTCAAACTTTAAATATCACTGAAACAAAACTAATTGAGTACATGTGTTTAACCTCGTTTCATAGGTCGCTGAACATAAGATTTATTGGGATCTTCTGTTTTCAACTTTGGAGGCGGAATTTCTCATTTCTTAACCTGCAATATAAGGTAATAACAGTCTTACCTTCTTTCGTCCCTTCATGAAATCTCTCCAACTGGACACCTTATAATAAACAGAAGAAAAGTTTCAAAACTCAATATAGTAAGTCTAGATTTTGAACATATTGGCTGTCTTAACTGTACAATTTCATATTATCATGAAGATTAGGTTCAATACGATTATCATGTTTGTCATTAAGGATTGTGGTAGGATGGGTATAATTCCTAAACCTTTAACCAGAAGCTTTACTTTGAGACCTGAAAATGGAAAATAATCTGGTAGAGAGCACATCTCTGTTTAACGAGTCTTACACAACAGTTGTCCGAATTAGTCGGTGCCCCAAAACAGATTCCAAACATGGAGTGGAAAACCAAAAAAAAAAGATTATTATGTTCATAAGAACCCAATCACCTGTGTTACTAGTTGTATCATTTGCTATAGAAAAAAAAGACACTAAAGATTCAAAAAAACATTCTTCATTGTAAAAGTACAATTACATAATAGATGACATAAACCACTCAAGTTCATAGGCGATTGTCAACAACTTTATGTTCTTGAAATCTTGAGAGTCATTTGCTCGGCTCCTGTAGCACCATGTCTTAGGTTCTTAGCTAAGAGATGAGATATCCATGACCCAGCACAGGGCCAGAACCATTATGTGTAGTTGTATTTCTGATAAATGGAGTATGATAGGATTTTATATTAATCCTTTCATGCTATGCACAGCTGCATGACTGATATATATATATATGAATTTAAATTTAATTCTCAAACTTAAACAAACATTCACCTCTATTATGATTTAGTGATGGAAAATGTGGTATTTTGGAGTTTAAACTTATAACCACTGTAGCATATAGTTGGAATTGCAAGTTTGCTTTATTCTTTCTTTATGTATTAGTTTGAGGATGCGATTAAGTAATTCTTAACATTAGGATAAGTTAGTTATGAGCCAAGACTTTTCAATCACAAGCGACTACCAACAAGAATTTTTTAATCACAAACGACTATTTTGTGTAAGTACAAAGCTATAGAAGATTACATGTTTTAAGATAAGTAATCTTTTATGTTTCTTAGTGCAATCTGATTATTTTTTTGTTAAAAAATGCATTTGAATCATTTTTGAAATCCAAAAAGTCACATGTGAGTTGAGTGAGATGTACAATAAGCTTCTCTATCAAATAATTAGATACTCCATTTTATCTTATCTTGAGATGAGTTAAATGGAACACCATGAATAATTCTTTTAGACAAGTAGTGTACGTTTTAACAAGTTGTGTATCAATCATAACACACATTTCTATTTTGTGCATCTAATTATAACAAGTTGTATGTATCTTAGTATTTTTTTTATCCTTTATCTTTTTTAATCTAACTTTTATGTACTTTTCAAGGTTATGGCTCCTAGTAAGCAATGGATGCAACTAGTTGACCATCGGCTAGATGAAACCTATTTAGTAGGCGTGCAAAAGTTTTTGGATTATGCTTTTCAAAAAACAGGAGAAGAATATGAAATACGATGTCCATGTGTCAAATGTTACAATACAACTTTAGGAACTCGTAAAACAGTTGAGACACATTTACAAGTATATGGAATAATTAAGAATTATACTTTTTGGTATCACCATGGAGAACGTTTGGGTGAGCCATTGTCAGAATCTGAATTTGAATATGAAGATGGTGATGAAGTAAAAGAATGTGAGAGTGAGGATGAAGTAGAAGAACTGTTGAGAGATCTATATCCTAATCTTGATGGAGGAACTACACATACTGATGGTGATGATGTACTTGAGGAGGAACCAAATGTTGAAGCAAAAAGATTTTATAGCCTATTGAAGGATTTCGAGCAGCCACTATATCAAAATTCCAAAGCTTCAAAAGCTTTCCTCTTTGATTAAATTGCTTCACATCAAAAGTATGGGTCGTTGGAGTAATGCGTCATTTACAATGTTATTGAAAATGTTGAAAGAGGAGTTGTTGCCGGATGGCATCGATTTGCCAAACTCATATTATGAGGCAAAGAAGATAATTAAAGAACTCGGCCTTTCTTACAACAATATTGATGCTTGTACTAATGATTGCATGTTATACTGGAAGGAGGATAGCCAACTCGATTCTTGCAAAGTTTGTGGGGCGTCTAGATGGAAGATAGCAACACATAGCGGGGAAACAAGGAATAAAAAAGGAAAAAAAATAGCATCAAAGAGCTTACGCTATTTTCCTTTAAAGCCTAGACTTCAGAGGTTGTTTATGTCTACAAAGACATCTACTCTTATGACATGGCATAAGGATAAAAGAGTTGATGATGGAATAATGAGGCACCCAGCTGATTCAATGGCATGGAAGTCATTTGATGAACTTCATCCTTCATTTGCGGCTGAGCCTCGTAATGTTCGACTTGGACTTGCTAGTGATGGATTTCAGCCATTCCGAAATTCAAAAACCTCACATAGCATTTGGCAAGTGGTGCTTATTCCTTATAATTTACCACCTTGGTTGTGCATGAAACAAGAAAATATTATTTTGTCAATGCTTATTCCTGGTCCAAATGGCCTAGGAGATGCAATTGATACATATCTTCAGCCTTTAATAGAGGAATCAAAAGAATTGTGGGAAGTTGGTATTGAGACCTATGACATTGAGACATATGATGTGTCAGCTAGAAAGAATTTTAAGTTGCATGCTTCTTTGTTGTGGACCATTAATGACTTTCCAGCATATGGAAATTTATCTGGATGGAGTACAAAAGGAAAATTGGCATGTCCATGTTGCAATAAAGACACTTCATCAACTCGACTAGCTAATGGTAAGAAGCAGTGTTATATGGGTCATCGACGTTACCTTCCTCATAATCACAAATGGAGGAATGAGAAGAAGTCATTTGATGGTACAAATGAGAGAAGACCCCCGCCACAAATGCGTTCTGGTATTGAGATACTTAATCAAGTGCAGGATCTTGAAGGGATACAATTATCAAAGGATCCAAAGAACAGGAAGAAGATATCACATGAAAATCGAAAGGATAATTGGAACAAAAAAAGTATCTTTTTTGAACTTCCATATTGGAAGAGTCTGTTGTTGCGACATAATTTGGATGTTATGCATATTGAAAAAAGTATATGTGATAATATTATGGGGACAATCATGAATGTCAAAGGAAAGACCAAGGACACAATTAAAACTCGGTTAGATTTGCAAGAAATGGACATTAGGCCAGAATTGCACCCTATCCAAAATGGGGAGAAAATTGAAATTCCAACTGCATGCTACACATTGTCTCCCGAAGAGAAGCACAAGTTATGCCTTTTCCTAAAGAATCTAAAGGTTCCTGATGGATTTTCATCTAATATTTCTCAATGTGTAAACTTGAAAGATCACAAGATTTAGTGTTCTTGGATCAAAGGAGTTGAGAATTGATAACTTGGAACATATTGAAGCTCAAATTCCCATTACACTTTGCAAGTTAGAAAAGGTCTTCCCTCCTTCATTTTTTGATGTCATGGTTCACTTACCTATTCATTTAGCTACTGAAGCTAAGATTGCTGGACCGATTCATTATCGATGGATGTATCCTGTGGAACGATGGTTATATTTTCTAAAATCTTTCATTGGTAATAGGGTGTGTCCTGAAGGTTGTATTGCAGAGGGCTACATTGCAAATGAATGTATGACCTTATGCTCAAGGTATCTGCGTAGAATTGACACAAAATTTAATCGGCCCGAAAGAAATTATGATGGGGGTTTAAAGCAATCTAATGGAGGTTTATCACTATTTTGTCAACCTGGAAAAACTCTGGGAGCTAAAACTCCATTTGAGCTTGAAGCAGATGAATTAGAGCAAGCACACATATACATACTGAAGAATTGTGATGAAGTCTTACCATATCTCGAGTATGGAGAGTTCTTTCATATCTTCTCATTATTATTTCGCCATACGATTATTTCTTTTTATATGATATTTATGGTTCACTTCAATTTTGTAGAGAGTTTGCACAAACTCATGAGAATGCATGCCACTTGTCTGATGTAGAATGGAATCGACAATTTATTGATTGGTTTAAAGATAGGGTGAGTAATACATAAACATAAAATTTTATATTTTAATATTGTAATACGCATTCTAAAGTAATAATCATAATCTTGATGATAGGTAGCACAATTACATAAAGGAGATGCTAGTCGTATCATGGAAGATCTTCTCTCGCTTTCACGCGGTCCTACCCGATATTCGACACATTCTAATGGTTACATTGTGAATGGATATAGATTTCATGTGGAAGATTATGATAAAAAGTTAAGGACTCAAAATTGTGGTGTCGTTGTATTGGGTGAGAATGATAAAGATAGTGAGAACCTTGATTACTATGGAGTTTTAACAGATGTGATTGAGTTGCAATTTGTCATGGATAGAAGAGTGATTTTATTTCGTTGTAATTGGTTTGATGTGTATGATGAAATAAAAGGAGTTAAGAAAGATGAGTATGATTTCGTGAGTGTTAATCCAGATAGATTCTTGAAAACAAATGAGCCATTGTCTTAGCGGACCAAGCATCTCAAGTGTTTTATGCTAATGATAATTCCAATAAAGGTTGGCAAGTAGTGAAGAAGACTCAACCTCGTGATTCCTATGATATTGTGGAACAAATGGATGATGATATTGTAGAGTTAGGAAGTCCTTCACAAAAGAAACGTAAAAGAACTAATGAGGTGAAGTATATTTTTCTGAATTAATATATTCATTGTTACACTTTACGATGACATGATTTCTTTTATTCTTACATTGTCGTAAATGTCTTCTTATTATTTATATATTTTTGGCTCTTTTTTGCAGGTTCAAGATGAAACCATTGAAAACTGAAAATGAGGCTGACTCATCTGTGAAGAGTACTATCAGATATACATTTGTTGCGCCTGGTGCTATTGGAAAGGGCCGAGGACGAGGGCTTAAATCTTTGGTTGAGAGAAGAAATTTGGCAACTAAGAGTTATGTTTCTCAATCTAGTGATCTGGTTAATCACTACATCCAAGAAATTGAAACAAGTAAGAGTTTTGTTTCTCAATCCAGTGATCTGGTTTTTTTTTTTTTAATATAATGCTTTGTTTTTTTCTGTCCTGAAAATTTAATCTTCTCTTTGACCCGCTGTTATTTCTTACATCTTCTCGCTCTCAAAAAGAATATTCAAACGTATTGATAATATGATTTGTTTTTTCCATGTTGTGTAGGGAAGGGCCGAGGACAAGGACTTACAAACTCTACTTTGTTTACTAGTCAAGGAACGACAACGATACCTAAGAACTCCATTGATCTTGAGAAAGAGAACAAGCAAACTAACCCCTTAGCTCATGCATCGACTAATCTAGGTAGGAAAAACACCCAAGAGGTGTAGACAAGTAAGATTTTTGAGAATCTGCAATATTTTCAAATAAAAGTTCAAGTTTGTCTATAATACGTTTGAACTATTTTCAGTTCCTTACTTTCCAGATGTAGCACATAGTAGCTCACCAAAGAGCAACCACCATTTCCGTCTTAAACTTCTTATAGTTAGATAAGAGGATGAAACATGTATTCATATTTTCACACCTCCAGCTTATGTGCACAATAAAATTAGTAGTAACACTATCTTACTTTTATAACTCTCAAAGATTATTTCCTATTTCATGGCTGAATCCATTTTTTCCCTCTTCTTTGTATTACTTTTTCAATTTCTCTATTACGCTATGTTTTTTTCTGTTTAACAATTTAATCTTCTCTGCGAGTACTTGTCAAAAAAATTTCAGCTTCTTCCTCTCTAAAACACTATTCTAAATTATTGGTAAATCTCTTCTTTTTCTCAAATTTGTTATTCAATATTGAAATGACTAGGTGCCACCATTGTATAAACGTAAGTGCTAAAGTAGGTTGTTACGATATTGTGTTTTGTTGCTTAAAATGAGAAGTGAAATGAATCATACTTTTATCACTTTTCTGCCCTCAAGTGAGTCGATAGTGAAAACATAGCCCTTGTTATTTTTTCTGTATAATGCTCTGTTTTTTTCTGTCTCAAAATCTTATCTTCTCTTTGAGCCGTTGTTATTTCTTACAGTTTCTCGCTCTCAAAAAGAATACTCTAAAGTATTGATAATATGATTTGTTGTCTCCATGTTGTGTAGGGAAGGGCCGAGGACAAGGACTTACAAACTCTACTTTGTTTACTAGTCAAGGAATAACAACATTACCTAATAACTCCATTGATCTTGAGAAAGAGAACAAGCAAACTAACCCCTCAGCACATGCATCGACTAATCTAGGTAAGCTATATATATACCCAAGAAGTCTAGACAAGATTTTTGGAAATCTGCTATGTTTTCAAACAAAAGTTCAAGTTTGTCTGTAATACCTTTGAACTATTTTCAGTTTCGTACTTTCCAGATGTAGCACATCGTAGCTCCCCAAAGAGCAACCATTTTTTCTCTTCTTTGTATTACTTTTTCAATTTCTGTATTACGCTATGTTTTTTCTGTTTAACAATCTAATCTTCTCTGCAAGTACTTGTTAATTTTTTTCAACTTCTTCCTCTCTGAAGCACTAGGCTAAAGTATTGCTAATATGATTTGATTTCTCCAGGTTTGATAGGGAAGGGGCGAGGACAAGGATTTAAAAGCTCTAATTTTTCTACTAGTCAAGGAATGGGAATGAAACATAACAACTACATGACTTCTGAATCTGAGGTGGAAAATATTAACAAGAGTGCTCTTTATGCTAATCAACATATCAAAACTCCTTCTAAAAGCACAAGAGCGAATTTGACCATGTCGTCTAGTCAAGAAATGCAAAGAATGGATAAAATGATTCTTGAGAAAGAGGATATGCAAACTAATATTTCATTGCCTCCATCTATTGATCAAGTTAAGGAACACTCTCAAACAACTGAAAAAGGTACGTTATTTTCAATCCATATCTTATTAATTTCTAAAGTTGAATTTGATTTCTATAGTTTTTATTAAATTATGCATCGTAGGTTCATCTTATCCTACAAAGGTAAGAAGAGTTCGAGGGAGCAACATGTGCAAAGAAGTTGCTTCACTAGAAAATGGAGAAAAGCTGAAAATAACATTTTACAATAATCGAACTGTTGGAACAAAGAGCAAATTGTTTTCAAGGCATTTGGGAAAAATTGTTCGTGATCGTAATATATGTCCGTTGGGAGTAACCTCGTGGAGTGATATTAAGCAAGAAAAGTTAAGTCACATGTGGGCAGCTGTTGAGGTAACAAATTTAAACTCCATTCAAATATTTCATTAACATAAATGTGGTCCAACAAATGTGTTCTTGTTCTACTGCAACAAGGATCTGTTGTAATGATTCTCTCTTTGTTGACATTAATTTGTATAACATGATCCAGAACTACAGATGGTACAGTGAGAAGCGAGACTTTAGTAAGAGCGAGAAAAAGCTCTGTTTTGCAATTTCCCCTATTTTGTGTTTTTCTATTTTGCAATATATTCTTCTCTGTTTTTTTTTCAGTTTTGCCATTTCTTTCTCTGGTTTGTATTGCTTTCTCTGTTATGCTCTGCTTTGTCCTTTCTTGATTCTTCTCCCTTGGTAATAACTCAACTCATGTCCCAATTTTTGTAGCACAAATTTGAGGCTGTTGACATGAATGATCATCGTGATCATATCTTGGGATGGATGAATGAGTTATGGAACAAATGGAGAGGATACTTACATGCAAAGTATGTGAAGGATAAGCCCATTCAACAGTCTCTTAAGAATATCCCAAGGGGAGTAGACAAAAAAGAATGGGAATGGTTAGTAAAAGAACATTTTACTTCTGAAAGTTTTCAGGTATGTATACTGCTTAATTTTATTACTAGGAAACACCCTTGAAGCTTGAGATGCCTTATGTTTTAACAATTTTGTTATAATTATTCTAATTAAGTTTAACGTTTTACAAATACAGGAAAGAAGCATCAGGAATGCAAAAAACCGATCTAAGTTGAAGATGCTCCATCATATTGGTAGCAAACCTATTCGAGAGATTATTTATCAAAAGGTATTGTTAAAAAACTATTTTCCCTGATGGAGTATTTACGAAGGTTTGTGTTATTTGACGTGTTTGAATTTGATGTAAAGGGTGGGAAAGATGGCAATCCACCAGATTTGGCGACTATTTCTTTGAGACTCGTAAGAAAGATAACAAGCTTGTTGAACCTGAAGCAATTGAAAAACATGTACGTTTGGTAAATTGAATAAGTTAATAGCCAAAAATTGTTGTGTTTTGATAGAAAATGTCCTTTTATATATTTTGTAGGCTCAACTTGAGGAAATAGTTCAAGAAGATCCATCCCTATCTAGTATAGAGATTGTTGAAAAATGTTGTGGACCACAAACTCGTAGCCATGTATTTGGATTTGGGGGTGGAGTAAAGGCGAAAGATTTGAAAGGTGGGACTTCTTCAAAGGCTGAAATATTGTCCGCGCTACGTTCAACTAGAGATGATAACAAATTCTTGAATGAAGAAAACAAATCCTTGAATGAGGAAAACAAATCCTTGAATGATCGCTTGTCTACCTTAGAAGAGGCAATGAAAGAAATATTGAAAATGAAAGAACTCTTTGCTGCTCAACAATCAGATGTCCCACCTACAATATCACCGCTTCCAACTGAATGATTATTGTTTTTCTGCTGACTAAGTAAGTAACAATATACCCGACTTTATTTTATTATATGAAGAATTTTAGTTCTTGAGATGATAGATCTACCTCAATAGTCTCTGCAATGTCCTCATCCTCTGCTATCTCTTGGTTAAATGTTCTTTTTCTAGACTGTACAACCAATTTGTGCATCCCTCTAGTTTACATTGCCATTCTTGTCGGACTAGCTTCTTTTTCATTGGTCTCTGCAGTGGTGGCTGTAGATATTTACCATCAGATAGGTTATGTAGATATTTACCATTAGATTAAGACATTCATCAGTATGACTCTGACTTTGGCTCCACAACCAGCACGATATTTTCATGTATTATCCATATGCACTTCATTGTCATTGCTAGTTATAATACTCATCTTTTTTTGGAGCAAATTCATTTTCATTGCTTTCATTTTTGTAATTAATGTCTGCATTATCCATGTTATCAAGTTCTTCCTGTTCTTTTTCCCGATTCCATTGCTCTATTCTTGCACGCCTCTCTTCACTGTCATCCCTAACTGGAATTCGGTCTCTCCTGCCACCGGGACTCCTACTTCTACCCCTCCTGTGGTCAGGGATTGTACTTCTGTTCATCCTGCTACGAATCTCATAATAATGATCCCTTTCATTACACTTTCTACTATGACTTTTGTGAGAGCAGTCTTCATAGCTGCGGTGCCTCAAAGGGCTTTGGCTTATGCTTCTGCTATGCCTTCTCCTAAACCTTCCAAAGAACTTATGTCGCAATTCCCTGCTGATCTTTTTAAGGTGCATAAAGTTGGAATATCCACGCTAAAATTCCTTGTGGTTTCTTATTAACAACCACTATAGCCGAGCTTGTTTGAGATTCAAACATTTTTTTTGCTGCGTCTAAAACAGTATCATTTGGCTCAACTGTTACAGTTCTGGAAACACCATAAAAACTGCTGGTGACTTGCAGAAAATCTATTTTCTGTTATATTCTTTAGGAGATTAAAAGTGAAGATATTACCTACTTTGGATTTTCAGAAATGATTGTAGAGAAAAAAGGTTAACAAATGTCACTTGCAATGACCATGAATGAGTCACATGAACTGGGAAAAGTCATCAGTAACACTAGACAAAATGTTCGAATACCAACCAGAAACAAATGCTCTGCGGCCAGCTTTTTTCAACTCCCTCAATGGCGCGCAACTACAAATGCCTTTCCTTTCTCTGCTGCCCTTTCAAGGCGAATCAGGTCTTTGATACATATTTAAGAGGACAATAGTAGGACTAATAGTGGGTTTCGTGTGGAGCCTCGAACATCGATCGCCATGATATATATTTGTGAATGTTTCGTCAGTTAGTTCCAGATGATATTTATTTCACACAAGAGATTTCTGCCCTGTTTTTGTTCATTGCAGATGTTATATATTTAGTTGTAAATCTTTAAAATAGATATTAGATTCTCAGTTAAAGCATCTCAAAGTTTTTCTAATAGATTTTTTTCTTATTTTCTTGCAGCTTTTGTTGATGTTTCTAGATAACACTCGATGAAGATTGGAACTTTTATTTTTTTGCCTAGTTTTTGTTCATTGTTATGTGCAAGATACAAGTTTAGAAGAAGATGAATGAGATCAATATTAGTTTGCTACAAATTTAATGCAAAACTTGATGTTAGTCTAACTCGAAAGTTAGCTATGTTTTTTTGTTAAACAAATATTGAATCCAATGATCGTGGATGTCAACTAGTTTATTGTAATGAATTGCTTTCTTTACATATGTCGTATTGTCTCTGTCTCTTCTCTATATATATCATCTTTTTGTAGAGAAATTTTTAGTAGCCATTCGATTTGCTGATGAAATGTATTAGTGCTCAATCTAGGACAATAATTATTTCTGGTCTCTAAAGGCCAATCTTTGTCCACGCTTGCTGCTTGTCTCTAATGCTATTCTAGGACGGGGTTGTTGATAGTCGCCAAAGGTATTCTAGGACGAGGTTGGTGAGTCGCTATATGTATTTCTAAGACCAGATAGTTCTCGTCTTTAAAGCAATTCTAAGGACAGGTCTTTAATGGTCGCTAGGAATTACTAGGACCAGATCTATATCGTCTCTAAATATTATTACGACTAGTTTTTAGTGGTCGTTATAGTTTTTTACCGACCTGAAAAACTTATTTCCCAAAATATTTTTGGTCTATTTGAGACCAGAATTAACGTCCCTAAAGGTATTTCGCGACCAGATAAGATCCCCGTCCCAAAAACATTTAACGACTGGTTTCTTTGTCCCGTCCTTGTTGAGCGATAGCGAAGGAAGCTTTTAGGACGGGTGGCGACCAGAATTTTCAGGTCTCAAAAGCTCGTTTGGGACTAGATTTCAACTTTCAGGGACCAGATTTCCCTTCCTTAGAGACTGTTTTTCTTGTAGTGATCCTTGAGTAACTCCAACCACTTTCTCTGTTTGAGATTAAGCTCTTTCTAACTGAAAACATACTGAAGACTCTTGTGATCGGTGAACACGTTTACATGAACACCATAGAGATAGTGACACCATATTTTTAAAGCTAATACTATGGAAGTCAACTCGAGATCACAAGTTGGGTAATTCTTCTCGTGAATCTTAAGTTGTCTGGAGGCATAGGCCATAACCTTGTCATTCTGTATCAAAACACAACCAAATCCATCTCTGGACGCATCACAGTACACAACAAAGCCTTGTGTACCCTCCGGTAAGGTTAACACTGGGCATTAGTCAACCGCGTTTTAAATTCCTGAAAGCTTTTTTCACAAGCTTCAGACCATTGAAACTTTACTGTCTTTTGAGTCAACTTTGTCAATGGGGATGAAATAGATGAGAACCCCTCGACAAACCTTCTATAATAACCAGCTAATCCAAAGTAACTCATTATATCAGTTGGAGAGGTGGGTTTGGGCCAGTTCTGCACTGCTTTAATCTTATGAGTGTCAACTCGAATCCCTTCTCCACATACAATGTGGCCTAAGAACGCCACAGACTTAAGCCAAAATTCAAACTTAGAAAATTTGGCATACAACTCTCTATCTCTAAGATTTTGGAGAACTATTCTGAGACGACTAGCATGATCCTCCACACTCCTTGAATAAATCAAAATGTCATCAATAAACACGATAATAAATGTGTCCATATATGGCTTAAACACTCTGTTCATAAGGTCCACAAACATTGTAGGAGCATTAGTTAAGCCAAAGGACATAACCAGAAACTCATAGTTACCATAGAGGGTCTTGAATGTTGTCTTCGGGATGTCACTTTCTCTTACTCTCAACTGATGATAGCTAGATCAGAGGTCTATCTTAGAAAAGCAAGTGGCACCCTGAAGTTGATCGAAAAGATCATTAATTTTCAGAATGAGATACTTATTCATGATAGTAACCTTGTTCAATTGGTGGTAATCAATACATATCCTAAGAGACCCATCTTTCTTCCTCACAAATAAGACCGAATTTCCCCAAGGTGAGAGACTGGGTCAAATAAAACCTTTATCAAGAATGTCTTTCAACTACTCTTTTAACTCTATTAACTTAGCTTAAGCCACTCAATATGGCGTAAGAGAAATAGGTCAAGTATTAGGAAGAATATCTATACCAAAGTCGATTTCTCTCTCTCTGGAGGGACTTTAGGAAGATCATCTAGAAAGTCCTCAGGAAACTCACTCACAACTGGGACTGACTGAATAGGCGGTGTCTCAACACTAGATTCATTAACTCGGACTAAGTGATAGATACACCCGTTAGAAACTAACTTTATGGCCTGAAGGTATGAAATAAAATGACCCTTAAGCACTGTTGAACTACTCCTCCACTCTATAACTGGCTCATTAGGAAACTGGAACTTAACTACTCAAGTTCTACAATCAACTGAGGTATAACAAGCATGAAGCCAGCCCATACCTAGATTAACATCAAATTCCACCATATCTAACTCGACTAAGTCAGATATGGTGTCCTTGTGATTGATAGAGATGGTACAATCATGATAAACTCTCTCAACTAGAATAAACTCACCAATAGGTGTGGAAACACAGAAGGGCTCAAGAAGTTGCTCGATAAGGATATCAAAACTTATAGCAATATACAAAGTAATAAAAGATAGACTCGCACCTGGATCAAACAATGCATATATATATATCAAAAGTAAAGACTTTGATCATATATATGACAACATCAGGTGAATTCTCTTGTTATTGGCGAAAAGTGATAGTATACAAATGGTTTGCTCCTCCGCTTGTCCTTGAAGTAGATCCTCTAAGTGCAGATCTATCTGCCAGAGCCGCTGAAGAAGAATAGGCTCTATTTCCCCATTAGCATTACCTTGACTGTTCGTAGGGCACTCTCTCATGAAGTGAACCGTCTTACCACACTTGAAACAGCCAGTGGAGCAATCACGACATCCTCTTGGGTGGTTCCTACCACACTTAGCACATGCAGGAGTCTAGTTGGCCCCTTGTGCCACACTACATTGAGACTGAGCAGGTCGAGCTCTGAAGTTCTACGAATTCTTATTCCTAAACTCATCTCTGTTGTTTGGTGCAGGTGTAATACCAGATGATGGAGCAGATCCAGTTGACTTTTGTTGAAAAGATGACCGGTTTGCATTACCGGCCTTTTGCTGCCCAGACTCATTACCTGTTGTCTTAGCCTTCTTGCTGTGAACTCTTCCCTATCTCTCAACTTGTCCTCTTTAACTTGCTACACATGGATCATACTTTCTATGCACATGTCCCCTAACAACATAGCTGCCTTACCCTCCTTACTCGACAAGCGAGAAAACAAAAATACAAACAAGCTCATCCTGCTCCGCATATCAGCAACCATCTTCGGAGAATAATAGGACAGTTCAGTGAACTTGCGGTTGTAGTCATGCACACCCATGGATTCCTGATTAAAAGTGAGAAATTCTCTTACTTTTGCCTCTCTCAGCTCACGGGGAAAGAAACCCCCCATGAAGGCACTTTCCAACATAGCCCAACTCACAATTGGTGCCCCTTCAGCTCTACTCTTCTTCTATTGGTCGTACCATAACCTAGCAACACCTTTGAGTTAGTATGAAGCTAACTCCACACGTTCAGCGTATGCATCATGCATCACCTCAAATACTTTTTGCAGTTCCTCCATAAAGTTTTTTGGATCTTTAGTGACAATTGACCCTGTGAAGTCTGGAGGATTCATCCTCAAAAACTCACAGATCCTAGATCTATCAGTCACCTCCTGACGAATCCCTCTATGTTGCCCAGCTTTGTTGGTCATGTCACGACCCGAGAGCACCCCCTAGTTGTAACCGACGTACTCGACCTCTTGGAGGTCTAATACAAGCCTCTTAGCATTCATTCATCGCATAGACACTAAAAACCATAAGGAATTAAAAACTTTCTTCACACACGAAGATACTTTCATTAAATAACAGGCGGAAGACTTTCTAGACTTTATATATGATGTCTCAAAACCATCTAATACTTGAATACAACATTGGGACTAAACCCACTCAAAACTATAACAAAACTACAAGACATAAAGGAACGTGTTGGTTATTTTCCTCGAATCTATGAGGACTCACCAAGTCTTCATCTTCAAACACCTTAGAAACCTGTCCATCAACCATGGAATATCAACATCTCCAAAAATCCCTACACTTTAGTCAAAAGGGAAAGAAAGGGGTTAGCACAATTAAGTACTAAGTATGGAAACCATGCAAAAACATGCTAAAAAGGACATTTGGTTGAAAGTCATGCATGATGCCATTTTAGTAAAACTTCATGAACATTGACATATTAGGCATATTATAGAACATAACCAACATATAAGACATTAACCACATTATAGACATACTCAACACTTTCACCAAGTAACTCATTTCATCATCCAAGGACCCTTATCTAAATTTACCCTAAGACACACTCGAGTGAGACATGAAGTGGCCGCCCATACAACCTCTTCATACACACCTAAGTGTTCCTCAAGGCTACTATAGACAAGAACCATCACGTTTCAAGGTAACATACTAAGTAACTCACTTCATTAACATAAGTTATTCATTCAACAATCATTTAGACAATAAGTTAACACTCTCCTTTAAATTCATTTAGGACACGTTCATGCATTTAGGGGACTTCACACTTTAGTCATATAGACTTAGGGAACTCACTTTAGCACCTTCAAAGCCTACTCGTGCCATGTGTAGATAGCATCCCATACTACTACCTACACGTTGTAGAACCTATCAAGTAACTAGAGTTCACACTAAGGGTATCAAGTTTTTACATTTAAAGATCCAAGTGTCAAGAACTCTCAAAGCACAAATTTCCAAGAGATTCAATAACAAGGCTCGCCCAATATATACATCATGTCGTCACACCAAGCACAAGCAAGTATCAAGAAGGCCCGACGCCCGGTATCAAGAAAGGTCAAAGCCCAATGATCAAGAGAACCAAGAACCATATTAAAAATGGCTTCCTAGTTCGTACATAAAATGGACAACTTCCATTCTTAAGA